>NC_134483.1:236270252-236570252 GCF_040206685.1 Ascaphus truei
GCATCCTTTTGTTTACAGCGCAACCTCATGCCCTCGTGGATGTCGTTAGCAGTTGGGTATGGAGTTTAACCCAAAAAGGGCTGGAGGATGTTACTTTCACCTCAAAAAAAATGTCAAAAGTGCAATTTGTTTTCTGTGTTATTCCCTTTAAATGGTGCAAGCTTATCCATATAAGCCCAAAATTAAATACAGTGTTGTGTCAACTGTTGCTTATAAAAGGTGTATATATATATATTTATTGTGTTTTAAAAAAGCAAAAAATAGATTATTAAATATTACTTTACTTGAATAATTGTGCTTTGTGTTGACCCCAAAAATAAAACAATAATTAAATAATTATGCTCTGTGTGATTATTATGTGCTCATAATCAGGGGTTCAAAGGTATTTTGATTAACCCTTTGGTGTCAATAAGTCAATAATGATGTGATTATAATTATTTGATTAGCCAGTGTTGATGAAAATCTTTAGATTATAAGTGGTGTATAGGTGATTGATATTTCTAATGATAATAATAATAATAATAATAATAATAATAATAATAATAATAATAATAATAATAATAATAAAAATAATAATATATTAACATTAACATATTATAATTAACATCTTTACATCTTTAATACGCCATATAGAGATAGCGCCCGGGTACCTTCTCAAACAACTCTCCAAGATTAGCTGATATCTTTATCAGGGAGATCTTTTGGTTACATGGAGTACCCTTGGAAATTGTTCCAGATAGAGGATCTCAATTCATTTCTCGTTTCTGGCGCTCGTTTTGCCTCCAGCTAGATATCACCCTCCATTTCTCGTCGAGATAACACCCACAGACCAATGGTCAAACGTAGAAGACCAACCAGTCCCTTGAACAGTATCTACGTTGCAATATGTCGGATTCCCAAGATGACTGGGCGGAACACTTACTTTGGGCAGAATTCGCCCACAATAACGCACGAAGCAGCTCTACCCTGGAGTCGCCATTCTTTGGAAATTACAGTTTCAACCCTTTCACTCTTCCTCTTGTTTTACCTTCCTCAGGGGTCTCAGGGGCGGATGACAGGATAAAAACCTTACATGACCGTGGAAAAGATTCAGGTCTACATCAGGCAAGCAGTTAATAGGCAAAAGAATCAGGCAGATCGCCACCACAGACCTGCTCTGGACCTTAAACCTGGCGACAAGGTCTGGTTGTCATCCAGGGACATCAGGCTTAAAGTATCCTCTATGAAGTTCGAACCTAGATTTTTTGGACCCTTTGCGATTTCCGAAAGGATCAATCCGGTGGCGTACCGTCTCGCTATCCCGCCTTCCATGAAGATCCCCTCTGTATTTCACGTTTCTCTTCTCAAACCGTGGTCCAGAATGCCTTTTCAGTTCTGGTGGCCCCCATCTCTCCCCTCATGGTTCAAGGACAACCTTAATATGAGATCCAATCTATCCTTGACTCTAGATCTCCAGAGGTCACTACACAATCTGGTGCATTGGAGAGGTTTCGGCCTGGAGGAGAGATCCTGGATTCCGAGTCACCGGGTTCAAGCAGCCAAACTGGTCCATATGTTCCACGCCAATTTTCCAGAGAAGCCATTGTGAAGTCGCCCAGAGGTCGCTCCTAAAGGGGGGGGCTACGGTGAGGATTCGCCATCCTGGCGGTTGCTGACCATCTCCTCACGCCAACAAGCCTTCCGTGACGGACAGTCAGGATGCGCGGTTTCGTGGTCCCAGTACGCATGCGTGAACCTTGCGCGGCCTGATCCCCTGTCTGCGGATTCGTACCCGCCTATCTCTCTGACACACGACGGGTGCGTTCAGCCAGCCTCCCTGCTGACGCACGGTACAAGTCCCGCTTCCCCTCTGGTGATGGAGAGGACCGGCTGGGGAGTTACGCGAGCGCTCGGCTCCGCCCCCTGACCTCCGTGAAATGCGCAGGTCGACGCTTGATTGATCCCGTCCCCTCTTGTCCTAAGGTCTCAGAATTGACGTGGGAGTGACGCAATTGCCTGGCTCCGCCCCCGGACCTCTCAGGAGGCGCGCAGGATGGCGTGTGAGCATTCCACCCCCATCCCCGATTAGGCTGCATCATAGGGCACACCTGTGTGCACCAGCAGCCTATCGGTGCTTACTTCCTGGTTCCACACTTGCTGGCTATTAGAGGCTCCGCCTTTATATACCTTCCTGCTGCATTCAGTCTTTGCTGAGCATAGTCAAGTGTGACGACATGCCTTGCTGCATTCTTGTTCCTGAGACCATACCTTGCCTTGCCTGCCTGTTAACCTCTTGTTGACTGAACCCTGCTAGTACCTTGGACTCCGCTTCTCTTCACTCCTGATCCGGCTTGTACGACCATTCTCCTGTAGCCAGTCCTGACCTTGGCTAAGTACTCCATTGATCTGATATTCTCCTATCCTGAACCTGACTTCGTACCCCGACAATTCGCGACTCTCCAAACCTGAACCTGGCTACGCATTCTGACGATCCGCAACTCTCCGCTCCTGAACCTGGCAAGTACTTTAACTATTCTCAAATCTGTAATCCTGACCTGGCTTGAATGACTACTCTACATCCTAGGCGTGCCCGCGTGGCTGTGGGTCAGCGTTAACCAATTCACTACCTCAGCACCGCGGTCGAGCTTCGTTTGTGGTGAGCTACACGTTACAGTATGCTCAGCCACACAAACTTCGACCCGCTGAGGTAGGAAGAGTCTGCACACACACGCAAGTTACCTAACTACCTTAGAGGAAAAAAATGTTGGTAGCTAGCAAACCATGCTCTCCCTTCAGGAGGATTTTCACACCCTTTCTCATGCTTTACAGGAACCGCATTCCACTCTTGTGCCTGCTGTCCCTGATATTCCCACTACTCCAGCTTTTCTTTTCTCTCAGGAAACTCGCTTACCTACCCTCATGAATGTTGGTGTTTTTTGAATCAATGCTTTATACAATTTTAAATGAATCCTTCACGCTTTACTGCACCCCGCGCCAAGGTGGCATACTTTTTTCTCTCGTTGTAGATGACGCTCTTGCCTGGGCATCTCCCACCTGGGAGCGAAGATCCAACCTCCCACAGGATATCGGATATCGGAGCCTTTGCACGGGAATTCTGGAAAGTGTTTGATACACCCGGTCGGAAGGTATGTGCTTCCTCTGCACCTTTTCATGTTTCCCAACGCAGTCGGTCAGTCGCCAAATACGCTCTTGAGTTTAGGACTAAAGCTGCTGAGACCGACTGGAATGACGTAGCTCTGGCCGCAGCCTTTTGGCAAGGTTTTCTGGAAACCTTGAAGGATGAGTTGGCAGCCTACGATCGTCCCACCGATTTGGAGGAGCTCATTGCTGTCTGTATCAAGGTGGATCATCGCCTCCTGGAGAGACGTTCAGAGAAGGTTCACCATCGTACCATCCCAGTCCGGATCAGTCCTGGTCAGGTGAGCTCCACTGAGGTTTCAACCCCGGACATGTCCGAACCTATACAATTAGGGGTTACAAGTGTAGCCCTGTGTAATTTTGGGTTTACATACCTCTCTCATTCTGTGCAGTAATCCCTGTTAAGAGGGCAGGTTTGCCAGAAGTCATCATCGCAAGCCAGTGGAGTGGTGAGATACCCTCTTACCTCCCCCAGGCTCCGATGGAGGCGGCGGAGAAGACAGACCCGACCAAGGCCCAAGCGGAGGTGAGGAGCGAACCATCATATCCGGCGCTGGATGTTGAAATGGAGGAAGAGGTTCCGGTGGGGGACCCCACCCAAGATGGTGCCTCATCCCGCGAGATCGATGACGTCACTTCCGGTAGCCATAGCAGAACCAACCGGAAGCACCCATCACTGCCATTCAGCATTAGTCTGTCCAAAGAGGATATGGACAGATACCGGGAAGCTGTGAAGAGCAGAGGAAGTCAGAAGATGGGTGAGCCTGATCTGCCCAGCATTGCCACCGGCCAGGGCATTGCCAAATTGCGGATCATAATACCGCAGGGTAAGAACACTTCCCCATTCCCTCTGCCCAAGGCCACTGCCCAAGCCCCTGCCCCTGTCACGTCTTCCTCTGTGTCCCAATCTAGCAAAGGGTGGTCTGGGGAGTCACGGGACACGTCTGAGAAAAGGACTGTGTCAGCTATGGACTGGGTGAATGCTTTACTTCTGATGAGGGGTCACTGAGGGAGATGGTTCCTGCTAGGATATCCCCGAGAATGAATCTTTCCGATTATGATACCACTGTGAGGGGAAGGTCTAAGCGTTATGGGTCGGCCTCTAGATCCACTGGTACATCGTGTGTCTCTTCTGGGGGAGAGACTGAGGAGAGTGAGACAGCAATGGCAGTAAAAGAGCATGCTGTGGAGCAAAGCACCATGTGGTGGGCTCCCATGTTTGAGGGGTATGAAGCCTGGCTAGATCGCACCCAATTCATATTAATAAGAGGAGAGGTGGTTGACCACTGGTGGGATGTGGGCAAATACTCTGAGAAGGAACGCCAGGAAGAGTTAGTCAGATGGTGGTACGAAATACAGAAGGGCCTAGTCATTCCAAGGGGATCCTCTATACTGTATGATGTAATTGCCAAGAAAATAAACGGAGGATACCTGGCGCTTAAAGAGTCACTGTGTCCTTTTGAAAACAGTCCAGTCTTTAAAGAGTGTCTCAAAGTCCAAAACTTGAAGTGGATTGCTGTAGTTTTTCTTCACTGCTGCAGCTCTTCAATACACCTGAAATTGATACAAGGGTACACCATTGCGCAGTACTACTGATGTTGGATGTTAACCCCTTACTAACAACTTCCCCAGTGTGGACTGAATACACTTACAGGAGTGTTTCTTTCAGGATACAGTGGAGACAATCTGTGCTTTATTCCCTTTCCGTTCTTATACACCACGAATCTCCTGGGTGCTTCCTTTGTCTCTTGGGATTTCGTGATTCCCAGAATCCCCCGAACTCCACGAGCCCCCAGACAAGGATTTGAACAATAGCAAACAAAGGGGGTCACAAATTTAATTATAAAAAACGGCTTCAACAAGCCTATAAAACGGCTGGTAAACCTGCACTAAAAACAATGGATGATTTACTCACATGTACTCACATATGTACATGCATAACAACACTTCGTAAGGATGCCGTCCGCAGCTTGTGCCTCCTGTGTTTGCTCCGGATGAGAAGGGCTCTCTCACAGCATAACTCCTCCGGTTGGTTCTGATAGAGTCTCTCCCCCCACCTGGCTGCGTTCCGGTTTACAGCCAAGGGTTCTGGCAGACTCCTCACCTTTCAAACACTGATGCTGCACTGCACTGCTCACACGGGATCCTAGCTCCTCCCACCCTAACGCGTTTTGTGACGTAGGCACGCCACTTTCTCAAAGGAATGAGGAGTTGTAGCTGATCTGTCTTTAAATACCCTCTAGGGATAATTAACTTTGTCAGTAATGAACTAATATGCAACACCTGTTAGTGTATGCTTGTCCGCTATTAACCAATGAGTATCTAAGGGAATTGACACCTTGGGATTCAAATACACCATAATCAGCAGACTTACAACTAAACGTGATACAACATGTTAGTACATATATACATCCTAATAAAATCTATACTTGCTAAAACGGACCAACCCTGTGTGGATAGGGCTAAGGGCATTATTGCAAAATAAAATGAAAAGGGCATATAATCTGTTTATTCTTTTAGAAATTAAGCCAGATCGAATTCTATGTTTAAACCCTTGGGGGCTAAGGTTTTTAAAGTATATATCCAAAAACTTTCTTTTTTGGATAAATAATTCAACCTATCGCCCCCCCTCCAATTAGGTTTAGGACAATCTATTCCTTTACATATTAAACCTTTGGGATTTTGATTGTGGGCTATTCTGAAATGATTGGAGACACTATGTGTCTCCAGACCTCTTTTAATGTTATAAATGTGTTCTGCTAGTCTGCGTGTCAGTGGTCTTCCTGTTCTTCCCACATATTGGAGTCCACATGGACACTGCAGAAGATACACACAGAACCTACTTTTACAGTTGATAAATGTACCAATCTCATACGTTCTATTCGTTACTACAGAATGAAAGCTGGCACATTTCTCACTAAAGCTGCAGGCCGTGCACTTTCCACATACAAAATAGCCTTTAACATCAGACAGCCAATTGGAAGGTTTATGCTTCAATCTATCGTTTGGACAACTTGGTGCTAACGAAGATTTTAAATCATTAGCTTTTTTATAAATGATCTGGGGTTGTGGGGGTAAAATGGATTGTAATATGGGGTCTCGCAGAAGGATTCCCCAATGTTTTTTTAAGGTTTTTGCTATTTCTGGGGCCATACTATTATATTTTGTAATAAATGGTATGAATTCTCCTTCTTTAACTTTTTTGTTTTCTTACGATTTATGTCAACTAGTAATGCTCTATCTATCTGATTCACTTTCTCAATAGCTGATTCTACTTTATGTTTATTATAATTTCGTGCCATAAACTTGTGCTTTAGATCATTAACCTGTTCCTCATATATATGTTTTTGAGAGCAGTTTCTTTTTATTCTCAAGGCCTGTCCTTGTGGAATATTATCTACCCATCTTGGGTGATGATGACTGGACGCCAAGAGATAAGTGTTGGCATCCACTTCTTTAAAGTATGTTTTTGTGTGCACAACATGGTTCTCTACGTATAAGGTAAGGTCTAGAAAATTTATGGACACAGGATGACTGTTAAAAGTGAATCTAATATTGCAGGAGTTAGCATTTAGATAATCCTGGAACTCAGCTAGTTCTTTTTGAGTGCCCCGCCAGACGCACAGCACATCATCGATATATCTTTTCCAGAGCACCAGGCCTGCACCGAACGGATTGTTCCCCCAAATCTGCCCATGTTCCCACATGGCCATGAACAGATTGGCATAGCTCGGTGCAAACCTGGTACCCATTGCGGTGCCGCACGTCTGGAGGAAGAACTGCCCATCATGACTGAAGTAATTGTGCTGGAGAATGTATCTAATACCACTCAGAACAAACTCCATTAGTGCAGAACTTACTTCATTGTCTTGTTCCAGTGCCATCCTAACTGCTTTTAAACCTGTTTCGTGCTCAATGATAGTATATAGAGACACCACATCACATGTCATCCAAATGTAATCATCTTCCCAAGTAAGTTTTTCGACTACATTCAACACGTGTGTGGTGTCCCTTAGATATGATGGAACTTGTATGACATATTTCTGTAATATGTGATCTAAGAATTGAGACAGGTTTGAGGTTAAGGAACCGATCCCCGAAATGATCGGTCTTCCCGGGGGTCTGATAGGGTCCTTGTGAAGTTTGGGGATGAAGTAAAACACTGGTATTTTTGGCTCCTCTACCATGAGAAAATCATGTTCTTTTTTGGAAATTACTTCATCCTCCAATCCTTTATTTATAAAAATGGAAAGTTCTTTCTTAAATTGATCTGTGGGATTTTTCTCCAATTTTCCATATGTGATCTGATCACTAAGGATCCTGTTGGATTCTTCCTGATAATAACTTGAATCCATAACTACCAGACCCCCCCCTTTGTCGGCTGCTTTGATTACAATATTGTTATTTTCAGCTAAAATTCTAACTGTCTCTTTCTCTTCTTTGGTCAAGTTATGTTTGTTTATCTTAAAGGAATCCCCCAATGTTTCCAAATCTCCAACAACCATATCTGTAAAGGTGTTTATAAAATTGCCTTTCATTGCCCTCGGGTAAAATGTTGATTTGTTTTTAAATGGGGTAAGAGGAGGTTTATCTTTAGTTGTAGTAGTTGGGCCTGACATGATTGATTCCCTATTGACCGGATCTCTCAAATAGTATTTTTTTAAGGTGAGTCTCCGAACGAACTTCTGAACGTCCACATATAGTTCAAACATATTAGGCCCCCGCACAGGAGCGAACTTTAACCCTTTTTCCAGGACACTAGTTTCAATCTTTGTAAGATTATGTTTACTTAGATTGAAAACACTTGTCTTGGCTTCTACCAATTGCGCCCTGGATTTGATCTTTTTCTTTCTCTTGTGTGTTCCTCCTCTTTTCCCTCTGAATTGTCTGCCCTTGACCTTTTTCTTTCTAGTTTCCTGTTGTCCCCCCTTGTTTGTGTATGTTTTACTTCCCTCCATGGTTCTCGAAATGGTTCGTTGTCTCTGCGTCTCTCTAAAAAATGAGGGTGTCCCTGGTTGGTTCTACCATGTGATCTATCATTGGAACTATATAATGGAGATCTATCTCTGTAATCCCTGAAGACTTGATTATCATCGTCTTCTTTATACCTTTGAAAATCTGTCCTCCACCTATCATTTGTCTGTGCTTTATTTTTAAAGCTACCCTGTTGTTTTTCAGGTTGGGATCGCTGTTTAGGTTTTTCTTTGGTGTTACCACTATGGTTAGGAATACGATGTAATTCTTTTTTATCCTCTTTAATAATTGTTATGTCTTCCTCTGGAATGACCTCAATTGTCTCCATATTTGATACACTTTTATCTCTTTTCCAATTTCTTTGTTTCCCCTCATCATAATCTTTTTTGTCCCTTATAAACTTTTTCTGTTTATTTAATTTGACTTCTTTACTTAGTTTCTCCATTCTTGAGATAGTTCTTTCCTCTAAGGTTTTATATTCACTAAGCTCCATAAAGGGTTCTAATTGATCTTTAATTTTGTTTATTTCTTCATCTAAGATCTCCAGGGTAACACTTCTACGTTTAAGTAGTAGTGCAATAAGCCCTACTGAACAGGTATCTAAGATGTTATTCCATTCATCTAGAAAGATTTTGTTATCTTGGTCACTAGTGGGTGGTTTTTGAACCCTGAGACCCCTTGGAATTCTCTTGTGTTCTATATATTTTTTAAGAGTGAAAACTTCCCATTTTTGTCTTACTTCCTGATTAAGTAATTTTTCTAATTTAGTGAATTGTGTGTCTAAACTTTCAATGTCTGGATCCATGATTTCATTGGAATCTTCAATGAATCCCTGGAAATCCATATCAAATAATGCTCTATTGGTGAATAAAGCCATAATGGCTGTGGTAAGCTGCTGTTGGGTGTGAGTTGTGATCAAATAAATTAAAACAAAATGTTGTGATACCCTAACTCAAGTGCTACACCTATAAATGTGTGACATACACGTGAACAAAACCAACTGTGATTAACAAGAGGTAAAAGCTGCCAAAGGTTTCCCACAAAGCAAATATCTCAATTTGCATACAGGACCAAGAAAATAAACGGAGGATACCTGGCGCTTAAAGAGTCACTGTGTCCTTTTGAAAACAGTCCAGTCTTTAAAGAGTGTCTCAAAGTCCAAAACTTGAAGTGGATTGCTGTAGTTTTTCTTCACTGCTGCAGCTCTTCAATACACCTGAAATTGATACAAGGGTACACCATTGCGCAGTACTACTGATGTTGGATGTTAACCCCTTACTAACAACTTCCCCAGTGTGGACTGAATACACTTACAGGAGTGTTTTTTTTCAGGATACAGTGGAGACAATCTGTGCTTTATTCCCTTTCCGTTCTTATACACCACGAATCTCCTGGGTGCTTCCTTTGTCTCTTGGGATTTCGTGATTCCCAGAATCCCCCGAACTGCACGAGCCCCCAGACAAGGATTTGAACAATAGCAAACAAAGGGGGTCACAAATTTAATTATAAAAAACGGCTTTCAAAAAAAAAAAATACTATTTGAGAGATCCGGTCAGTAGGGAATCAATCATGTCAGGCCCAATTACTACAACTAAAGATAAACCTCCTCTTACCCCATTTAAAAACAAATCAACATTTTACCCGAGGGCAATGAAAGGCAATTTTATAAACACCTTTACAGATATGGTTGTTGGAGATTTGGAAACATTGGGGATTCCTTTAAGATAAAAAAACATAACCTGACCAAAGAAGAGAAAGAGACAGTTAGAATTTTAGCTGAAAATAACAATATTGTAATCAAAGCAGCCGACAAAGGGGGGGGTCTGGTAGTTATGGATTCAAGTTATTATCAGGAAGAATCCAACAGGATCCTTAGTGATCAGATCACATATGGAAAATTGGAGAAAAATCCCACAGATCAATTTAAGAAAGAACTCTCCATTTTTATAAATAAAGGATTGGAGGATGAAGTAATTTCCAAAAAAGAACATGATTTTCTCATGGTAGAGGAGCCAAAAATACCAGTGTTTTACTTCATCCCCAAACTTCACAAGGACCCTATCAGACCCCCGGGAAGACCGATCATTTCGGGGATCGGTTCCTTAACCTCAAACCTGTCTCAATTCTTAGATCACATATTACAGAAATATGTCATACAAGTTCCATCATATCTAAGGGACACCACACACGTGTTGAATGTAGTCGAAAAACTTACTTGGGAAGATGATTACATTTGGATGACATGTGATGTGGTGTCTCTATATACTATCATTGAGCACGAAACAGGTTTAAAAGCAGTTAGGATGGCACTGGAACAAGACAATGAAGTAAGTTCTGCACTAATGGAGTTTGTTCTGAGTGGTATTAGATACATTCTCCAGCACAATTACTTCAGTCATGATGGGCAGTTCTTCCTCCAGACGTGCGGCACCGCAATGGGTACCAGGTTTGCACCGAGCTATGCCAATCTGTTCATGGCCATGTGGGAACATGGGCAGATTTGGGGGAACAATCCGTTCGGTGCAGGCCTGGTGCTCTGGAAAAGATATATCGATGATGTGCTGTGCGTCTGGCGGGGCACTCAAAAAGAACTAGCTGAGTTCCAGGATTATCTAAATGCTAACTCCTGCAATATTAGATTCACTTTTAACAGTCATCCTGTGTCCATAAATTTTCTAGACCTTATCTTATAGCTAGAGAACCATGTTGTGCACACAAAAACATACTTTAAAGAAGTGGATGCCAACACTTATCTCTTGGCGTCCAGTCATCATCACCCAAGATGTGTAGATAATATTCCACAAGGACAGGCCTTGAGAATAAAAAGAAACTGCTCTCAAAAACATATATATGAGGAACAGGTTAATGATCTAAAGCACAAGTTTATGGCACGAAATTATAATAAACATAAAGTAGAATCAGCTATTGAGAAAGTGAATCAGATAGATAGAGCATTACTAGTTGACATAAATCGTAAGAAAACAAAAAAAGTTAAAGAAGGAGAATTCATACCATTTATTACAAAATATAATAGTATGGCCCCAGAAATAGCAAAAACCTAGAAAAAAACATTGGGGAATCCTTCTGCGAGACCCCATATTACAATCCATTTTACCCCCACAACCCCAGATCATTTATAAAAAAGCTAATGATTTAAAATCTTCGTTAGCACCAAGTTGTCCAAACGATAGATTGAAGCATAAACCTTCCAATTGGCTGTCTGATTTTAAAGGCTATTTTGTATGTGGAAAGTGCACGGCCTGCAGCTTTAGTGAGAAATGTGCCAGCTTTCATTCTGTAGTAACGAATAGAACGTATGAGATTGGTACATTTATCAACTGTAAAAGTAGGTTCTGTGTGTATCTTCTGCAGTGTCCATGTGGACTCCAATATGTGGGAAGAACAGGAAGACCACTGACACGCAGACTAGCAGAACACATTTATAACATTAAAAGAGGTCTGGAGACATATAGTGTCTCCAATCATTTCAGAATAGCCCACAATCAAAATCCCAAAGGTTTAATATGTAAAGGAATAGATTGTCCTAAACCTAATTGGAGGGGGGGCGATAGGTTGAATTATTTATCCAAAAAAGAAAGTTTTTGGATATATACTTTAAAAACCTTAGCCCCCAAGGGTTTAAACATAGAATTCGATCTGGCTTAATTTCTAAAAGAATAAACAGATTATATGCCCTTTTCATTTTATTTTGCAATAATGCCCTTAGCCCTATCCACACAGGGTTGGTCCGTTTTAGCAAGTATAGATTTTATTAGGATGTATATATGTACTAACATGTTGTATCACGTTTAGTTGTAAGTCTGCTGATTATGGTGTATTTGAATCCCAAGGTGTCAATTCCCTTAGATACTCATTGGTTAATAGCGGACAAGCATACACTAACAGGTGTTGCATATTAGTTCATTACTGGCAAAGTTAATTATCCCTAGAGGGTATTTAAAGACAGATCAGCTACAACTCCTCATTCCTTTGAGAAAGTGGCGTGCCTACGTCACGAAACGCGTTAGGGTGGGAGGAGCTAGGATCCCGTGTGAGCAGTGCAGTGCAGCATCAGTGTTTGAAAGGTGAGGAGTCTGCCAGAACCCTTGGCTGTAAACCGGAACGCAGCCAGGTGGGGGGAGAGACTCTATCAGAACCAACCGGAGGAGTTATGCTGTGAGAGAGCCCTTCTCATCCGGAGCAAACACAGGAGGCACAAGCTGCGGACGGCATCCTTACGAAGTGTTGTTATGCATGTACATATGTGAGTACATGTGAGTAAATCATCCATTGTTTTTAGTGCAGGTTTACCAGCCGTTTTATAGGCTTGTTGAAGCTGTTTTTTATAATTAAATTTGTGACCCCCTTTGTTTGCTATTGTTCAAATCCTTGTCTGGGGGCTCGTGGAGTTCGGGGGATTCTGGGAATCATGAAATCCCAAGAGACAAAGGAAGCACCCAGGAGATTCGTGGTGTATAAGAACGGAAAGGGAATAAAGCAAAGATTGTCTCCACTGTATCCTGAAAGAAACACTCCTGTAAGTGTATTCAGTCCACACTGGGGAAGTTGTTAGTAAGGGGTTAACATCCAACATCAGTAGTACTGCGCAATGGTGTACCCTTGTATCAATTTCAGGTGTATTGAAGAGCTGCAGCAGTGAAGAAAAACTACAGCAATCCACTTCAAGTTTTGGACTTTGAGACACTCTTTAAAGACTGGACTGTTTTCAAAAGGACACAGTGACTCTTTAAGCGCCAGGTATCCTCCGTTTATTTTCTTGGTCCTGTATGCAAATTGAGATATTTGCTTTGTGGGAAACCTTTGGCAGCTTTTACCTCTTGTTAATCACAGTTGGTTTTGTTCACGTGTATGTCACACATTTATAGGTGTAGCGCTTGAGTTAGGGTATCACAACATTTTGTTTTAATTTATATGATGTAATTGCCGCTGAAGAGCCCCTATCTTGGGTCCTGCCAGGAAAGGCCGGCAATAAGAAACTGTTCAGAATCAGCAGGGCTGAGAGGGCCATAGTTGCACGCTACAAGCGGTCCCATGGATTAGAATACCCCTATTTACCAGAACCTCTTATGCTGGAAATAGAGGACAATAGGGATGCTTGGTTAAGGGAGTCTGTGGAGGACTACATCAAGTCTAAATCTAGTCATGTGGAGCATAGGACAGAGGCTACAATTTGCTATCTAATGAGAATCTGGAGTATTGGGCACAATATCTATATGCACAAGATGGAGTACCGGCCAGAGAACAGGCAGCCTAGATGCTATAGCATATCAGTGCTAAATGCTAATGGGAGGGAGGTAAAGAAGTCTGATCTCAGGCATTACTACTGAGGCTTAGATTCTCCTCAGGGGTAGTCCATATGTGTAAGGCTGGATACCATAATGTCTTATGTGATTATGTACAGTGTGGGAAGATGTATTCCTGTATTGATATTCTTGTTTTGTGTTTTGCAGTTGCCATCTGAAGGAAGGTTCCGCAAATTTAGGTCCCAAGTGGG
Source organism: Ascaphus truei (assembly GCF_040206685.1). Lineage (NCBI taxonomy): Eukaryota > Metazoa > Chordata > Amphibia > Anura > Ascaphidae > Ascaphus > Ascaphus truei. The sequence goes on from NC_134483.1 coordinate 236,283,880, forward strand.
TGGGGAAGGTTGGATTCCACCAGGGGGAGATTGTAGCCCGAATGTAATTTTGAGTTTACATACCTCTCTCATTCTGTGCAGTAATCCCTGTTAAGAGGGCAGGTTTTGCCAGAAGTCATCATGGAGGTTTGCCCTCAACCCCTGGGATGTGTAAGGTGTAGCAAAGGAAGTGACAGCATGCTCTGTGTCCACTGTTAGTGACACAGGGGTGGTCCTTCTGGAGCTATATATTACGCATCACTTCCTAAAGTTAGTGTGTCAGATCAGATCCAGACAGTGCAAGTGTCTGGTGCAAGAGCTGTGAGTCTGTGCAGCTCAAGTGGCAAAGTGACAAGCTGACCCCACACTGTGTCCAGGGCTCTGGCACAACTGGTAGCCTCCCTTAGGGGAGAGGTGGCAAAAATATCCCTGGCTCTATTACAGAGTCAGGAGGGAACATCCTTATGATGTGCAGCTATATGATGTGCGGCTAAGTACCGGCCGCTGTGGTGGGCAGTCTGCCATGCAAGATGCAAATAAAGATGCCCTTGATTCAAAGACCCTTCTTGCCTGAGACTGGAGTTATTCAGGAAGATGATGCACTCAGGAGTTCTCTTCCAGAAACTTCTCCCTGCTATTATGGGGATCTGGAAGGGATGGAGGCGCTGTACCAACTGTGAGTAGAACTCAGCAAAACTTCATACGCCTGTCATGGTGAAATCCCCACTACCAACGAGCGGGAGACTCAGGAGTCCTGTGTGCCAGCAGGTGCACCACACTACACTGAGATGTAACTGGGGGCAGAGTCAGACCATAGGGGCCCATATGAGATTGGGTAGGGGTCGAACCGTTACATTTTTTGAGTCGCTGCTGAGATCATCAGGACAGGCTTTTGCTAGGCTGACTGGAAAACAGGAGATGTATGCTGCCAGGAAGTGCTGTGGAATGGACGGGAGCCTAGGGGTAATCAGGGGTTGATGGCTGCTCGCAAAATACACCCTAGGGCCTTGAATTGAGTAAAGTAGGTCTGGAGACAGGGCTATAGATGTTCTAGTCACCTTGAGGCAGCTAGTCGTAGGATGCCTTAGGGGGTAGCCTGGTTAACATGGGTCAGGAACTCCTGGGAGGGTCTGTAATTAGGTGTAGCCAAAAGTAGGTGACGCCCTAGTACTGCATGGGAGAAGCCAGAGTACTCTAGCCAGTAACCAGACTACTTACCACAGAGCACATACTGGAGGATAGTTTGTACAGGATACAGTGAGAGAGTTAACCTAGGCTGAGGTAGTGCATATATGAGTAAGACACACATGAGATACATGTAGAGGTGCACTGGCATTCTTTATTGCATCAGAAATGGCGGCTGCCCAGCAGAGAGGAGCACCATGCGCGATTGCAAGAAGCAAGTAAAAATGGCGACCGCAAGTAATGATGTCCCACGCGGTGCGGAGAGTCCAAGATGGCGGCTCGCGCCTGATGGAAAGAGTGCACGTGGAGAGTGTACCACGGAGGTACCACATACAGTAGGGACTTTTGCAAGTTTACTATGGAGTGGCGCCAAGGCTGTGGCCGCGCCGTTCTTGTCTTGCCTAGGTTCCCGGGGTGCCACCCTGGAGGAAAGTGGTGAGGACATTGCTATCATGCGCGGAAATAATGGAGTATCTGATTGCCAGATGGTGATCACTACACAAGAAACCCCTGCTGCTAATGTGGATTGCAGCGTGATCCAAAATGGCAGCTCCCGCTTCCCTGGGAGACCGCGTGGGCTGTGTGCAGAAGAGACTTTTGCAAGAAGTTGGCCGGGAGAGGCGTGAAAGAAAGAACCCCGCCCTTCTGGGGGAAGTGGCGTGAAAGCACCCTCTTAGACTGTGACAGGCTCAGAGCCGATTCTGAGTCATAATGTGAATCTGTGGGACCCTCCTCTAATATCCACCAGGGGGACGGGTCCTTGCATCTGCCAGTGGCGAGCGGAGCTGACTGAGGGAGGAGCTGGATGTGCGCTTCCTGTCCCTCAGTTGCGAGGAGCTGGTGAACAAGAGAGACTGCTGTGCCATGTGTCTCCGTTGCCAAACACCACTACCAGTTGTGCCATAGACATTGCCATACACTCCTACCAACTACCAGGAGGCTTCCTGGTAGTGAAGGCAGGTGTAAAAGAGACCCTGCGGTGCCTGTGCAGGCAGAGCAGGTTACCCGGCAGAGAAGCCAGCACCACGGCGCGATGCCTGCAATGCGGCATCCACTAGTTTTGGGCCGTAAAGTCGTTCGTGTCTGGGCATGCCGCTGAGGCGGGAGGAGAGACAGCCAAGCTGACGGCTGGAGCCTCGCCCAGAGTGAAGCAGGAGAAGGTCGATCCCGAAGAATGGGGATCCCTGCTAATGACGGTACCTGACAAGAGTGAAACTGGGGCCTGCAACCGCAGCGAGAACTTGGAACCTCGCTGTCGGTCCCCTGCGGAGGTACCCTTACCATCATCGGTGTCTGTTTCGTCGGACGACGAGCAGGGAAGCCCTACATTGGTGGTGATGCGCCTACCGGTGGGCCACTACAGTGGTGCTGAAAAAGACACGCAACTTACCGGTGATCTGGAGGAGCAGAGCCTCGAGATCCCGCGACAACCTGCGCTGGTGCGGCCGGAGAAGCGAACGAGTCCCACGACCTTGGCGACTCCCAGCGTGAAACAAGAAGAGGACCTCATTGCAAGCCAGCGGAGTGGTGAGATACCCTCTTACCTCCACCAGGCTCCGATGGAGGCAGTGGGGGACCCCACCCAAGATGGCGCCTCATCCCGCGAGATCGATGACGTCACTTCCGGTGGCCGCAGCGGAGCCAACCGGAAGATGCAGCTGTCGCCGCCATTCAGCACTAGTCTGTCCAAAGAGGATATGGACAGATACCAGGAAGCTGTGAAGAGCAGAGGAAGTCAGAAGACGGGTGAGCCTGATCTGCCCAGCGTTGCCACCGGCTGGGGCATCGCCAAATTGTGGATCATAATACCGGAGCGTAAGAACACTTCCCCCTTCCCTCTGCCCAAAGCCATTGCCCAAGCCCCTGCCCCTGTCACTTCTTCCTCTGGGTCCCTATCTAGCCAAGGGTGGTCTAGGGAGTCACGGGACACGTCTGAGGAAAGAACTGGGTCAGCTATGGACTGGGGTGAATGCTTTACTTCTGATGAGGGGTCGGGGAGGGAGATGGTTCCTGCTAGGATATCCCCGAGAATGAATCCTACCGATTATGATACCACTGTGAGGGGAAGGTCTAAGCGTTATGGGTCGGCCTCTAGATCCACTGGTACATCGGGTGTCTCTTCTGGGGGAGAGACTGAGGAGAGTGAGACAGCAATGGCAGTAAAAGAGCATGCTGTGGAGCAAAGCACCATGTGGTGGGCTCCCATGTTAGAGGGGTATGAAGCCTGGCTAGATCGCACCCAATTCATATTAATAAGAGGAGAGGTGGTTGACCACTGGTGGGATGTGGGCGAATACGGAACGCCAGGAAGAGTTAGTCAGACGGTGGTACGAAATACAGAAGGGCCTTGTCATTCCAATGGGATCCTCTATACTGTATGATGTAATTGCCCCTGAAGAGCCCCTATCTTGGGTCCTGCCAGGAAAGGCCGGCAATAAGAAACTGATCAGAATCAGCAGGGCTGAGAGGGCCATAGTTGCACGCTACAAGCGGTCCCATGGATTAGAATACCCCTATTTACCAGAACCTCTTATGCAGGAAATAGAGGACAATAGGGATGCTTGGTTAAGGGAGTCTGTGGAGGACTACATCAAGTCTAAGTCTAGTCATGTGGAGCATAGGACAGAGGCTAGAATTTGCTATCTAATGAGAATCTGGAGTATTGGGCGCAATATCTATATGCACAAGATGGAGTACCAGCCAGAGAACGGGCAGCCTAGATGCTATAGCAAATCAGTGCTAGATGCTAATGGGAGGGAGGTAAAGAAGCCTGATCCCAGGCATTACTACTCAGGCTTAGATTCTCCTCAGGAGTAGTCCATATGTGTAAGGCTGGATACCATAATGTCTTATGTGATTATGTACAGTGTGAGAAGATGTATTCCTGTATTGATATTCTTGTTTTGTGTTTTGCAGTTGCCATCTGAAGGAAGGTTCCGCAAATTTAGGTCCCAAGCGGGGAAGGTTGGATTCCACCAGGGGGAGCTCAAGTGGCAGAGTGACAAGCTGACCCCACACTGTGTCCAGGGCTCTGGCACAGCTTGTAGCCTCCCTTAGGGGAGAGGTGGCAAAAATATCCCTGGCTCTATTACAGAGTCAGGAGGGAACTTCCTTATGATGTGCAGCTAAGTACCGGCCGCTATAATGGGCAGTCTGCCATGCAAGATGCAAATAAAGATGCCCTTGATTCAAAGACCCTTCTTGCTGAGACTGGAGTTATTCAGGAAGAAGATGCACCCAGAAGTTCTCTTCCAGAAACTCCTCCCTGCTATCGTGGGGATCTGGAAGCGATGGAGGCGCTGTACCAACTGTGAGTAGAACTCAGCACTACTTCATACGCCTGTCATGGTGAAATCCCCACTACCAACGAGCAGGAGACTCATGAGTCCTGTGAGCCAGCAGGTGCACCACACTACACTGAGATGTAACTGGGGGCAGATTCAGACCATAGGGGCCCATATGAGATTGGATAGGGGTCGAAACATTACACTAGTCTTTCCAAATCGGAGAAATTATGCCGCAAAAACGCTGGCCTATGTCTTTACTGCAGTGTTTCTGGACATTTTGCCTATTTTTGTCCCCAAAAGTCGGGAAACGTAAAGTTCCCATGAGTCCCAGAGGAGTCCCTTTGGGAACGCTTTTTCTATCCCCTATTTCTACTGACAACCCATCTTGCATTCTTGTCCCCATTACACTTTTTGGGGAGGGCTTTCAAGTATCTGCGCTTGCTTTCATCGATTCAGGTGCCGGAGGAATCTTCATAGATCAAACTTTCGCGGAACGCCATCTGGTTCCTACCAGGAACAGAAAGAAACCCATCGCTCTTGAAGCCATAGACGGAAGACCTCTGTAGCCGGCATTCATCTCCTTGGAGACAGAGGTGCTTCAACTCAAGGTGTAAGATACACACCTGGTAAAGATCCAATTCAATGTTATAATACTCCTTCCATCAGCGTGATCCTCGTGCTACCCTGGCTACAGAGTCACAACCCTCGGGTTGATTGGCACAACAAGTAACCCATCCAATGGAGCATCTTTTGCCATAAGAACTGCATTGTGGAAGCAAGTAGCATTGAGGGTACCAACGTGTCCGAAGAAAAGGAGAAGGTACAATTGCCAGACAAGTACACTGAGTTTCGGGATGTCTTCGATTAGGCCAGATCGGAGGTTCTTCCCCCTCACCGCCCATTTGATTGTCCCATCGATCTGCTCCCAGGCACTAAACCCTCCAGAGGGACTTCCTATCCGTTGTCTATGCCTTAGACCAAGGCAATGAAAGAGAATATTGCAGAGAACTTACAAAAGGGGTTTATACACCTCTCCTGCAGGAGCAGGGTTTTTCTTTGTGAAGAAGAAGGAAGGGACTTTACGCCCTTGCATAGACTACCGGTCCATTATAAAGATCCCCTCTGTATTTTACGTTTCTCTTCTCAAACCGGTGGTCCAGAATGCCTTTTCAGTTCCAGTGGCCCCCACCTCTCCCCTCATAGTTCAAGGACAACCTGAATATGAGATCCAATCTATCCTTGACTCTAAGATCTCCAGAGGTTCGCTACACTATCTGGTGCATTGGAGAGGTTTCGGTTCGGAGGAGAGATCCTGGATTCCGAGTCACCGGGTTCACGCAGCCAAACTGGTCCGTATGTTCCACACCAAATTTCCGGACAAGCCACCGTGGAGTCGCCTGGAGGTCGCTCCTAAAGGGGGGGTACAGTGAGGATTTGCCATCCTGGCGGTCGCAGACCATCTCCTCACTCCAACAAGCCTTACTTGATGGACACTCAGGATGCTCAGTTTTGTGGTCCCAGTACGCGCGCGGACCTTGCACGGCCTGTTCCACCATCCGAGGATTCGGACACCGCCTCCCGCTCTGATGCACGACGGGCGGGTACAAGTCCCGCCTTCGCTCTGGTGATGGACAGGACCGGCAGGGGAGTGATGCATGCTCTCGGCTCCACCCCCTGACCTCCGTGATACGTGCGGGTTGACGCGCGATTGATCCCGCCCCCACTTGCCCTAAGGTCACTCAGAATCGGTGTGGGAGTGACGGACCTCCTTGATGTGCGCAGGACGGCGTGCAAGCAGTTCCACCCCCATCCCCGATTAGGCTGCATCATAGGGCACACCAGTGTGCCCCAGCAGCCTATCGGTGCTTACTTCCCGGTTCCATCCTTGCTGGCTATTGGAGGCTGCGACCTTTATATACCTTCCTGCTGCATTCAGTTTTTGCTGAGCATAGTCAAGTGTGATGCCGTGCCTTGCTGCATTCTTGTTCCTGATACCTTGCCTTGCCTGTCTATTAACCTCTTGTTGCCTGAACCCTGCTAGTACCTTGGACTCCGCTTCTCTCCACTCCTGATCCGGCTTGTACGACCATTCTCCTGTCTCCAGTCCTGACCTTGGCTAAGTACTCCAATGATCCGATATTCTCCAATCCTGAACCTGGCTACGCACTCTGACGATCCGCAACTCTCCGCTCCTGAACCTGGCAAGTACTTTAACTATTCTCCAATCTGTAATCCTGACCTGGCTTGAATGACTACTCTACATCCTAGGCATGCCCGCGTGGCTGTGGGTCAGTGTTAACCAATTCCCAACCTCAGCACCGCGGTCGAGCTTCGTTTGTGGTGAGCTACACGTCACATCTAGTTAATTAAAATCCCCCATTATGCAAATATGACCCGGTTTTGATGCCTTATCTAATTGCAAAAGTATTTTAGCTTCCTCAATCTCATAGATATGTGGTGGTAAATAGCATATCCCTACAAAGATTTTCTTTATACTTTTACCTCCACTGCTAATTTCTATCCACAAGGTCTCTACATTTTCATCATTCCCTTCATAAACATCATCCCTAATAATAGGTTTACGATTCCCTCTAAATTAACTGTCCAGTCATGAGTTTCAGTAGAAAAAACGAATGGCGCACAGCCAGGGAGCCAGGTGTGGAATAAAAAACTTTTTCTTTTATTGCAGCATGGTGAGAGACAAATTCACCCCCTTGGGGGACACAGACAGGGACCTCCACGCGTTTCGGACCAATGGGTCCTTTATCAAGGAGTATGGGATATGCTCAGAGTGGGCACCTTAAATACCTAGTTCTTAATAGGCAAATTACAAAAATCTGTGTGAAATTATTTCGCGGGCCTACTGCGCATGCGCGTGACGTCATCCGGGGCGCCGCTCCAACAACCCAGAGGATTGTGGGTAAGAACCGCCCCCAGCCGTCGCCTGCGCATGCTCACAGCGGACCGCGAGGAAATATGGTATTCCCTTACTCTCTGCCTCCGCTCCCGCCCATAGTGACGTCACCACGCCTCTCTGATTGGCTGAGGCACACCGCTGCACCACCAATAGCTATGCTGGGCAGACGAGGCAGCTCCAATCGCGCAGAGTCCCATGGGCATACACATAGGGTACAGACAGAATGCAGAGAAAAGTTAGCTCTATATAAAGTACACAATAAGAGCGGACTAATAAAGAAAGATAAACTATTATATGCTCTTATTGACAATGGTGCACCTCCTAACAGCAGATCCCATATGTAAAAAGACATACAGTGGTGAGTACATAAATAGGATCTATAATCCATATCAGCGTAGTGCTGTCATTATTTACATGTATACACAAACATTATTAAAAACAATTTGAGACAATCAACAAGACTTTCTGTGTTATGTCTTATTTTTCAGTGTCTCCAAGGGTGAAAAAGAATGAACTGTACTATTGTATATCATAAATATCCTTTCAATATTTAATTTATCAATAATTCTCAGATGAAATCATGACAATTGCCCTGACCACAAAGCTACACTTCTGATAGGAGGCAAAAAGCCACATAAATTCTAAATCATAAGGGTTCCAACAGTTTTTCAGGGTCTAATGCATACTTGATGAAGTGGAATAATTACAGAAAATAGTGTTCAGAGAACAGTGTTGTGGCAGAATAATAATTCATATGATTTTATGCTTTTGCATCTTAAGGCAATGTGTTATTTTCACAGCAAAGTAACAATGATGTAATTCTAAGATATTACTTATAGAACATTAAACCAATGTTTTTTAAGGAAATGACCAAGGTTCCATTCAACATTTAGACCGCAGGGTGTTCTGGTCTGGAGCATAAATATCCAATATGCCTCCCTGCGGTCCAAAAGGTTGAGTAAGTCACCCCCTCTTTCTCTCAAAAAGATCTTTTCGATTCCTTGAACCTTTAACCCATTTATATTACCTTTGGGGCATTGGGTAAAATGTTTTGAGACCGGATGAGATGTGTCTCCTTTTTTAATTAATCTAATATGCTCAAGTATTCTGTTCTTGAGTGGTCTGATTGTCCTGCCTACGTAGTTAATTCCGCACCCGCAGGTTAGGAGGTAAATCACTTATTGGGTGTCGCTGTTGATAAACGACTTTATCGGAAATTCATTATTGGATCTAAGACCCCTAAAATGTTGTGAAGGGATCATGAATTGGCAAATCTTGCACCCTCCACATCTGTATGAGCCCTTAGTTACAAATTTTCTAGTGGACAGAGTGGAGGACGCGACATAACTTGGTGACACATAGCTTGCAATGGTTGTTGCCTTACGGTAGACAGTCCTTAATGCTACCATCCATTTGTAGAATGTTCCAATGCTTACGTATAATTTCTGAACCTTATTACTACATCTATTATATTGGTTAATCATAAGTGGAACCTCCCCTTTTGCAAAGTTAGTGTCTTTTTTGTTATTATTACTAGAAGTTACTACATCCTTGCGTGAGTCACCCTTGATATTTTTAAGCACATCCTCTCTATTCATCAATGCAATTTCTTTGGACGTATTGATTAAACGTTCCATGTTGTAGCCCCTCTGGTGGAAACGATGGCATAATTCCTCAGACTGATGAGAAAAAGCCTCCTCTGTGGAGCAATTCCTCCTCAGTCTGAGGAACTGGCCCTTGGGGATACCCCTAATGACGGCAGGCGGATGACAGCTGTCTGCTCGTAGTAGCATGTTCCTTGCATTCGGTTTTCTGAACGTCTCCATTTGGATTTGGCCTTTGATATCAATAAACAGTCGGAGGTCCAGATAGTCAATGTGCTGTGTGTTGAAATTATAAGTGAAAGCTAAATTAAGATGGTTAGAATTTATATATAGAAAAAAATTGTGCAAGGTGTCTAGATCCCCTTCCCAAACCATGATCAGGTCATCGATGAACCTTCTATAAAATGTGATGTGTTTCCGAAAAGGATTTGTGCTCGAAAAAATAAACAGTGATTCCCACCACCCCATAAACAAATTCGCGTACACCGGTGCAAAGCTCGTGCCCATTGCTGTACCCCATTGTTGTAAATAAAAAGTGTGATCAAATAAAAAATAATTGTGCGTCAATAAGAATTTTATGGCATCTAAAATAAATGCTGTGTGAAATAGATTGCTGTCTGGACCACCGATGAAATGGTCGACCGCTGCCACCCCCTGGTCATGTCTTATAACTGAATATAAGGACGTTACGTCCATGGTTACCCAAATAGATTGTGGGCTCCATCTTACATCTTTTAACTTAGAAATGAGAACCCCTGAATCCAACAAGAAGGAGGGTAGATCCCTCACAAAGGGTTGTAGGTATTGATCAATGTATTTTGATAAACCATCTCCCAAAGATCCAATAGACGAAATGATTGGTCTCCCCGGAGGGTCAACCAATGTCTTATGGACCTTTGGGAGATGGTAGAACACTGGTATGTTCAGATTTGGATTCCACAGGAATGCACTTTCAGCTTTGTTCAACACTTGTGTAATAATCCCTGACTCTAACAATTCTTTATATGATTTCAAAAACCTTTCTGTAGGGTCATCTGGTAGTGCAGAGTAGGTGGTAGCATCCCCAAGTTGTCTGTAGGCCTCCTTGAGGTAGCCAGTCATGAGTTTCATCCCACAATGTTTCAATAATGCCTATGATATCATACTGCTCTCTTGCAGCTATTAATTCAAGCTCCCCCATTTTATCTGTCAGGCTTTTTGCATTAGCAAGCATGTATTTCAGTTTTTTTTCAGCCTGTGCTATTATCGTATCTGCTCCTTCCTTTCTGCACTCACTTGGTTTAGTATTTAGTATTATCTGTATTTACTATGGGTGTCTCGCTGCTTGTCAAACTCGCACTTGTCCCAATTCTACCTCCATACCCCCATATATCCTCCTCTATTCCATTTAGTTCATTATCTGTTTCATTCCCCTTCCCCCTCCATCCTAGTTTAAAATCTCCTCCAACCTTTTTTTAACATTCTCCCCCCTAGCAAAGAAGATCCCTCTTCATTGAGGTACAATCTGTCCCTAGAATATTAATAGCACCTCTCAGAAAAGGAGTCCCAGTGCCCTTAAAACCCAAAACCCTCCTTCCTGCACCACTTTCTTAGCCATGCATTAACCTCCCTAATCTCTGACTGTCTCCCTGTGGTAGCGCATGGCACTGGTAGTATTTCTGAAAATACTACCTTGGAGGTCCTTGCCTTAAGCTTTTGGCCTAGAACAATGTAATCATTTTTTAGGACCCTCCATCTTTCTCTAACTTTGTCATTGGTGCTAACGTGTACATAGACTGCCAGGTCAATCCCAGCCCCCCCCCCCCAACAATCTGTCTACCCGATCCGCAATGTGCCGAACCCGACCACCTGGGAGACAACAAACTGTTCGGTTCATGCGGTCTCAGCAACAGATTGCCCTGTTTACCATCCTAATAATGAAGTCCCCTACCACTGCAATCTTTCTTTGTATCTGAGCATCCTGAGTCCCCACTGTGCTGGAGGAACTATTCCCCTGGCTGCTAGAGGAATTAGTCTCCCCAAGCCTTGCCATTTCTGCCCTGACACTCCCAATATCTTCACTCAACATGGCAAATCTATTGGGATGTGTCAGCTCAGAAATGACCTGCCTCTCCCTATTGCCCCTGCTTCCCCTTCTAACTGTCACCCAGCTACCTACCTGCTCCTCACTAATGACAACCAAGCTACCTACCTGCTCCTCACTAACAGCGCCACCATCTGCACCACTAGTCAAAGCAAGGGCCTGCTCAGTGAGCTCTAAACCCCTTTCAAGATTGCCAATGTTCCTCCGTATTGCAAGTTGCCTCTTCAGATCAGCAATCTCTGACTCTAAAGAGACCACCCGCTCACACTTCTCACAGCGGTATGCTCCTTGGAACAGCTGCTCCAAGTGCACATACATGTGCAAGGTGTGCATTGAGTGGCATTTTCAATCCTGCTCATTCTAGCAACTATGAAGGTTATAAGTACTAACAGTAAACTGTACTTCAATATACTATTCCTTGTTTAACCGCTTCCTTGTTCAAACTGCTTCTGTTTCTAACTGTACACTTTAAACAACCAGCATTTCAAATCAACCACACAGATCAGTCAGTATACGCAAGATCAGAATTCATTAGAAGCCTCTGTTTAAATAGGGACACCCACCAGGTGTGTTAGGTTAGCAATTAACTAATCACACCCACTCTGCCTCAGGCAGGAGAAAGGGAATTTTTTTTACAGGCTTCAATTACCACACCCTTTAAAAATAAATGAACCCACTGCACACTCCCCAAAATCAGCCACCACTGCTAGTATACACAGCACTTCCCTTTACTTCTGTTTCTAACTGAACACTTTAAACAATCAGCACTTCAAATCAACCACACAGATAAGTCAGTATTCGTGTGGTATGAATAGTGTGAATCTGGTGCTCAAACAATCAGTTGTCCCATATACTGTAGAAGCTAAACCATCCATAATATTGGAAAAATTACCCCCTTTAACTTAAATATTGAAATCCAATATAGAGTGCATGGAGAATGGTGCCTATAGTCTCCCGTGGGTTAGACACAAAAAGTCTTGCTGAAATTCACTTTCTTTTAACACAAAACTATTTTATCTTTGATGGAGTTCAAACATGTGGGATTGCAATGTGTACCAGCTTTGCCCCATCCTATGCCAATTTGTTCATGGGATGGTGGGAGTCGCTCCACGTGTTTGGAGATAGGAACCCTGTAAGAGACATGTTCAGAGGTATTCAATGGAGACTGTTTTAAGGTGAAATTAAAATAAGGCTTTATTGCGCCTGTTGCTTTAAACACAGCAAACATGTAAATCAGCAAACAAAATCCGCTCCACGCTGGAGTATATATACACTTGTGATCCAGCTCTCTAACTGCATGGTTAGCCCAGCGATTCACCAGCCCAAATCATAGAGACATTCAGATACTTAGATAGACATAGATAATAGTCTTAAAAGAAAAGTCTTATCTGTTAGCTGGGTTGCTGTAGGGGAAGGCTTCCTTGTTCTCCTGGTGTCCACACCCGTCTGTGACAAGGCAATGTCAGGATCCAGGTATATAAGTATTATCCCCTGTGTCTTGTTGTCAGCTTGCAGTCTCTTTTGGCAAGCTCAAGACGTCTGTCTCCTTGTTCAGCTAACTTGTGTGCTCAGGAATCTCCATTCCTGTCTCAGAGGCAGGCTTTTTCTAACCCCTGTAATCAGCCAGATGGTGTTAGTTAATTGCCTACCAGCAGTTAACCACCACACTGATGGATTAGAGGCACATTTGTGAACAGGGATAAGTCCACTGTTACAAACCCCTATAGACATCACTGTGACGGTGAGGGGGTAACAAGGCCATCAATAAAGGTATTATGCCCAGCTGGTTACCTGGTTAACTCTGATCCAGAAAGATAAATCTGGCATAGGGATGTGTGCTATCCCTGAAATGGTAAAGAGGTCCCTAGTATAAGGGGGGATGCCCAGTTAATGCCCTGATCACCCAGAACCTGATATACTGTAGGGGTTCTGGGGGTACTCCAACCATATATAAGGTTGCAAGGGTTTTTATGAAACCTAAGTCCAGTTTTCAAGAAGGGCATGAGATACAGCCCTGAGAATGAACCTAAGCGTTTTTTTATTCTACTTTGGGGAAAAAATATTTTATTTTATAGTGTTTAATAGTACATGTGCTTGTTTACGGTATTATGAGCTGAGGACTTCCAGGTTCATGGTTCCGAGGGACCATTTGGCTTCCAAGCTTAGTGCCCCCAAGTCTTCCCCGGACACCTGCAGGGACCACTCGAGGGCCCCCGCCGGCCTATAGTAACATTCCTATGCTTTAAAAACAAAATAAATGTAATGTATTTTAGGGGTGTATACGGGTTGTTGGGGGTGTACAGGGGGTTGGTGCCTTGTACATTGCAAGGTTTATTGGGGCAATTGCCACCAATAAAGCTGTTATTTGGCCTTAACCTCTTCATTGCCTTAGCGACTAGCCACTAAGGTAATGCAACTTCTTTACGGGGCCTGTATCTTATGAAGTAGGGGTCCCCAAGGCTGAAACCAATGCGGTTCAGCTCAGGAGACCCCCTGCTCATGTACACAATGATCACAATCAATATTCTTAATGTACGATTGCCTGTAAGGACTGTGCATGGAGACGCAGCGTCTCCATGCTGCTCTTACAGGCTGTTTTTTTTTTTCTAGCAGCTATCGCGCTTTAGAATTTTAAGCACAATAGCAGGGGAAAAGAAAACAGCTTGCGCGATCGGGCATGTTTTTGCCCGCACCAAACCAAATGCGCTTTACTTCTTAGTGAATCCCGCATCTGGCTTCATTTTTTAATTTGGATTACAAATTTCGCAATCGGGCGCAAAAGCTCACTGCTTTGTGAATCTCCCCCACAGAGTGTTACACTAAACTTGATAGGGACCCCTCTTTAGACTATGCAAGGGAGATAAAAGTAATCCTGTTAGGATTGAATAATCATATTTATATAACTAGTGAAATACCGCTCACCATAATAGTACATAGTTTGATGGAAAATAAGGTTTCAGCTGGTGCAAATGGGATAGGGATAACAGACATACATATATAAGGAGACAAAGGGTCTCCTAAAAAGATCCCCATTCACTGCACAGCAAAGCTGAAAATAGTCATCAGGGTAAGGTAGCAACATTTTACCATTTACCCAAGATCCATAAAGGGAAAAATCCACCTCCAGGAAGACCAATAGTGTCTGGCATTGGTAATCTTACGTCCAATGCAAGCATCTATATTGACAAGTTATTGCTCCCGTTTGTGAGCTCCTTACCGTCTTACCTTCAGGATACCAAGGATGCGTTATTAAAACTTGAGGATGTCATTATGAGTCCCAGCACATTCTTGGTTGGTCTCGATGTTGTGGGGCTCTATACGAGTATTCCACATTCAGTTGGCATGAGAGCCATTGCCCATTTTCTGAGGTCTAGAGGGCAGGACTTGTTGACACATAACGAGTTCATTCTACAGTTACTGGATCTTACCCTGACTAAGAACTATTTTGTATTCAATAACAGATATTACCATCAGATCCAGGGCACCTCGATGGGGACCACCTGTGCCCCCACCTACGCCAATCTTTATCTGGGCTGGTGGGAGGAAACGGTGGTTTTCAGTGTTGCCCTGGAATCGTATACTGTGTTTATTGATCTATGGGTAAGGTTCATTGACGATATTCTAATGCTATGGACGGGTACCCTGGAATTATTGAATGAATTTGTTAATCTATTGAATAGTAATCAACATAATTTGAAACTCACCAGTCTCCTGTCTCCAGTCTATCGAGTATTGACTTTCTGGATATATAGGTCCGTAAGGACACTATGGGGAAACTAGAAACTACCATTTTTAGAAAAAGTACAGCGACAAATAGTCTTTTACGAGCGGAGAGTCAGCATCCTAAACATGTAATAAAGGCGATCCCGACAGGCCAATATTTACGCCTAAGGCGGAACTGTTCAAATATATTAGAGTTCAAAGAACAAGCTAATATTATGACTGACAGATTCCTAGAACGTGGCCACTCCAAAGGGAATCTAAAACGAGCGTACAATAGGGCATTGGGCACAACGAGAACCCAACTCCTAGCTAATACAATCCCTGGAGACTCAGCTGGCAACTATAAACCTATCCGGTTTATCGGTACATTTACTGACCAGTGGGGTTCGATTTACCGCATTTTCAACAAATATTGGCACATCCTCTTAGAGCAGTGTTTCCCAAACTGTGCGCCGCGGCGCCCTGGTGCGCCGCGGCTTGGCTAAAGGGGCGCCGCGATCAGGGCCGCCAGCAGCGGGAAACAAGGGCTGCTAGCTAATTTAAAAAAAAAAAAAAAAAAACCTCTGAGGGGAAGCAGAGGAGCGGTCACGTGACCGCTCCCATCCAATGGGGCTGCAGCCTGCCCGGCATTGCAACTACAGTCCCACCAGACAGCACCAAGGTGTGTGTGTGTGTGTGTGTGTGAGTGTGTGTGTGTGTGTGTGTGTGTGTGTGTGTGTGTGTGTGTGTGTGTGTGTGTGTGTGTGTGTGTGTGTGTGTGTGTGTGTGTGTAGGTGTAGAGCTGCAGTGTGTGTGTGTGTGTGTGTGTGTGTGTGTGTGTGTGTGTGTGTGTGTGTGTGTGTGTGTGTGTGTGTGTGTGTGTGTGTGTGTGTGTGTGTGTGTGTGTGAGAAAAATGGGCTGCAGGGTGTGTGTGTGTGTGTGTGTGTGTGTATATATATGTATATATGTGTGGTGTGTGTGTATATGTATAAATGTGTGGTGTATATATATATATATATATATATATATATATATATATATATATATATATATATATATATATATATATGTGTGTGATATATGTGTGGTGTATATATATATGTGTGATATATGTGTTGTGTATATATATATATATATATATATATATATATATATATATATATATATATATATATATATATATATATATATATATATATGTATGTGTGGTGTATATATATGTGTGGTGTATATATATGTGTGGTGTATATATATAATATATGTGTGGTGTATGTGTGGTGTATGTATATGTGTGTGTGTGTATGTATGTGTGTGTGTGTGTGTGTGTGTGTGTGTGTGTGTGTGTGTGTGTGTGTGTGTGTGTGTGTGTGTGTGTGTGTGTGTGTGTGTGTGTGTGTGTGTGTGTGGTGTGTATATATATATGTGTGTGGTATATATATATATGAACATACAGTAATATTTACAGTTGATATATATATATATATATATATATATATATATATATATATATATATATATATATATATATATATATATATATGTGTGGTGTGTGCGTATGAATATATTTATCAAAGTTGCACAATGTTAATAAATAATTTATTCTCACGTCTTTTTTTTTTAATTTTTTAAATATTATATAATACACACACACACACACACACACACACACACACACACACACACACACACACACACACACACACACACACACACACACACACACACACACTGACAGCTACCAAGTGACAAACACACACAGTGATACCCGCCTCCCAAGCGCGCTTGCTGTCTCCTCTGCCAGGACAGCAAAAAGCTCCTGGTAGAGCGAGCGGCAGCAAGCAAGAACGAGCAGCAGCACTTAAGCGCTTACTATGTCCCAGGCCGGAGGACCTATAGCCACGCTGATTACAGATGCAGGGGCTTTGTGCATCTGTTCAGAGAGAGAGAGTGAGGTCAGAGAGAGAGAGAGAGGTCAGAGAGAGAGAGAGAGAGAGAGAGAGAGAGAGAGAGAGAGAGAGAGAGAGAGAGTGAGGTCAGAGAGAGAGAGAGAGAGAGAGGAGGTCAGAGAGAGCGAGTGAGGTCAGAGAGAGAGAGGAGGTCAGAGAGAGTGTGAGGTCAGAGAGAGAGAGAGAGAGGTCTGAGAGAGAGAGAGTTATGAGAGAGAGAGAGAGAGAGAGAAAGTGAGGTCAGAGAGAGAGAGAGAGAGAGAGAGAGTGAGGAGAGAGAGAGAGAGAGAGGTCAGATAGAGAGAGTGAGGTCAGAGAGAGAGAGAGTGAGGTCAGAGAGAGAGAGTGAGGTCAGAGAGAGAGAGTGAGGTCAGAGAGAGAGAGTGCGGTCAGAGAGAGAGAGGTCAGAGAGAGAGAGGTCAGAGAGAGAGAGTGAGGTCAGAGAGAGTGAGAGTGTGTGAGAGAGTGTGTTAGTGTCTGAGAGAGACACCAACTGCGCACTGCAACTGTTAGGTATGTATATACACCTTTGTTTTTACTTTGGGCGCCGCGTAAAAATCCTGATCGTCTTGGGGAGCCTTGAAAAAATTCTGATTGCCTTGGGGAGCCTTGAACCGAAAAAGTTTGGGAACCACTGTCTTAGAGGATGTTGACCTGAAAGAGGCATTATCAATTACACCGAAACTTACTAGCAGAAGAAGCCGAAATTTGAAGGACATTCTATTAAGAAGTCACTTTCAGGTAAAATCACGCGGTACTTGGTTAGATCAGAAACCCAAGGGCTCATATGCATGTGGACGGTGCAAAGCATGTAGATATGTACCAAAAACAACAGAGTTTATGGATTCGACAAAAACACTCACTTTCAAGATTAAAGACTACGTAAATTGTACCACTGAGGGAGTTATCTATTTAATCATCTGCTCATGTGGCAAATTGTATGTGGGTAAGACCTTCAGACAGTTTAAAACTAGGATTCTTGAACACCTGGGATCCATAAGGAACTCCAAAGATACACCATTAGCATGCCATGTTATTAACGAACACCAAGGGAATAGTGACCAACTGGTCTTTATTGGGATTGAACATATTCCTTGGGGCCAACGCAAGGGAGACTGGAATAGGATCTTATTGCAGACAGAATGCAAGTGGATCTATACACTGCATACATTGAGCCCTATGGGGCTAAATGAGGGCTATATATACACTTCATTTATATAGCATGTTATTGATAACACTTTTGTGGGTATTATGTTGCATACACCATTCTATGGGCACATGAGTTGTACATAACTTTTATGGTTCATTTTAGGGGGACCGGTATATAGCCTTAAAATAGATGTTCGTTTTGACCTCATGGGCGGACAGCCTAGGTTAGATCATTTCTACACCTACAGATAATGATACTTGCTATACCGTAATATCATCAACTATAACATGTGCCCACAATATGGTCTGTGTGAATTATATACATCAATTCAGTATGTATGAGTGTACATGTAAGCCCACAACTGAGGTCCACTGTTCAGCTTTATGCACTATCACCTATCTGTCTGCTGTGACTCTTTGATAGGATATAGACCATAACATGGCTTATGTAAATTACAAACATCCATTTAGTTGATATGAGTGTGGATGCTAGCCCTCATGTGTGCTCTATTGTCCAGATGTCTTCACTAGTGTCCATCTGTCTGATGTGACTCTCGGATAAGTTAGAGACCAGTATCACTGAGGACAGAGACTGTGGTGTATACATTATGCACCTAGGACATAGCAGTGACTCAATACACAACTTTATCATCTCCCGTTTTCTTTCTTTATTTAATTACACACATATTCTGGCTATTTGCTACTACAATCTTGTAGGGCAGTGGTACCTTTAAGAAACTGCATGGCATGTGGGTATATAAGAGGGCAGCGCTGCTCCTTCCATCACCTCCCACCTTGAGAACGCGCCAGCCCCTTATGCACGAAACGTACGTCGGCATGACGTCATCGCGTTGACGTTGTGTAGGAGGAGTCATGGGTGAGATTTTTCCTGATCGCTGTTAGTGGGGTGGGTCGAGCTGGGGCTGAACAGTACAGGTTACTTATGCCTTTATGCTGACTGCTTGCACAGCTAATCAATTCTTTACTGTGGTATCTGATTGCACACTTTGTGCTTAGGGTGTATCTATTGTGTGACACTGATGTATTTATTTGGTGATATACTACGCATGGGATCTGGCATTGATCCATAGACCACTTTGGATGCACTGCACCACATGCTGCTTGTATGCTGTTTTGATACTGACACTTTGAGTATTTACAGCACTCACTGATCAGTTTTACCTACACCAGTACCCCACCCTGAGACAAGAGGGTTTAGTTCTATACTTTTATTAACCCTTATTCATTTATTTCTGTCTCACACTAAAGATCAGGATTTGGTTAGGGGATGTATATTATAATACTTGGGATTTAACCATAGACATTCCTGTACCCTTCATCACCCATGATATGAGTTTTAATTGTTTTTATGGTAGTTTTGAGTATGTGTTACTGCGCCGATTTCTGATTAACATTAAACTATTTATTATTTTCTGCCTACGGGAATTTTAGTGGTAACTGTCCTCCCACAGTGCTGGGAGCGGTTACTTAATTGTACCCTTATAGCCTATACTACATTTCTAGTGGGTAACTATACCCTGATGACTATTTTCAGCTTTGCTGTGCAGTGAATGGGTTTTTTTTTTGGAGTACCCTTTGTCTCCTTATATATGTAGGATTGAATAATCGCTGGATAACAGAGGCAGAGTCTGAGTTTTTAACCAATGAACACCCTAAGTGCCTATTTTTTTTATACCCTTCCAAAAATTCACAAAGATCTTAACCTCCAACCAGGTCGGGCCATCATATCAGCCATCAACTAATTGAACCAACTGCTCACCATGTTTGTTGACACATATGTACAGCCCATAGCACAGAAAGCAAAATCATTTGTGAAAGACACATTTGACTTTCTCACCAACTTAGAAGTATCGCAAGAGCATAGATCACATATTGGTCAGTTAAGATGTTTCTAGCCTTTACACCATAATACCCCATGAAGAAGGTTTGGACATAGTAAGGTCAGCACCTACTGCCAACTACAAAGACACCATACATTGAATATGTTATGCTTCTCCTGCATTTTATTCTTTATAAGAATTATTTTACATTTGAGAAGGATTTTTTCTTACAAATAAAGGGGACAGCAATGAGCAGTAATATGGCCCCAGCCTATGCTAATATTTACATGACACATTATGTGGAGGAATACATCTACAAAACAGAAAATGTTGCACATGTATTCAGCTATTATCGATATATACTGTAGATGACCTGTTTTGTGTGTGGACAGGTACAGAGGTTCAACTTGTATCTTTTATTGACTATTTACACAATCTTCCCTCACCAGTATGCCTCACAAATGTATGGAGCACAAGACAGCTTTCGTTCTTAGATGTTTTGATCACACAGGATAATGGTGAGTTGCATACAGATCTCTTCAGAAAATCAACAGATAGGAATGATATTTTAAGGGTGGATAGTCATCATCCACCATCCCTCATTAATGCCTTACCGTTCTCCCAAAAAATCAGGGTTTCAAGAATTACTAGCAGAGAGGGTAGAGTGGACCCAGCTATTAATGATCTACGTGCTACTGTAGATCTTTGGCTAGGGGATATTCCTCTGCTATTTTAGACAAATCTCTTACTAAGGAAATGAATCCAATTAAGGTAAAGAAAAATGAAGATTAGTTGATATTCGCCACTACATATAATCAAGCCAGTGGCTTTGTAAGAGCAACTATTAAGAAGCACTGGCATCTACTACAGAACAATGATGTATTGTCTGATATACGCCATACACCACCTATGATAGCCTTTAAGAGAAGGAAAAATCTGGCTGACACTCTTATTCACACTGATAATATATGTAACTATAACGTCCCTCATTTTCTGGAGGGTGCTAGACCTGGAAATTTTAGATGTTTAAATTGCTCGGTTTGCAATAGCCTGGTCATTAGGGATGTATTCAGTCACCCCAATAGTGGAAAAGAAATTAAAATAAAAAGCAGGATTACTTGCAGGTCTACATAAGTGGTGTACATCATCAAGTGTCCCTGTGGTTTATTATATGTGGGAAAAACAACAAGAATGCTGAAACGGAGATTTATTCAGCATAAAAGTGTAATACTGCTGCGGCCAAGTTTATTCGAGCATTTGCCCGTTCTTGGCCGCAGCAGTAGCCTGGCGCGCGCCCGAGGGTGACGGGCGCGCGCCGAAGCAGTGGAAGAGCGCCCTCCGATCGGGGCGCTCTCCCTACCGCTGCCGGGTCCGCCGGGTGCCCCGGAACCCCCTTCCGCCGTCCCGCGATCGCGGGACACCAGGGCTCCCTCGGGGAGCCCTGGACGCGCGTGCAGGGGGGCGCACGCTCCCGAAGACGCGTGACCGCGCGTCTATGACGCGCGGCACGCCGAGGGGCGGCCACTAGCAAGCCGGGAAATCTCCCGGCTTGCGGATCTGGCCGCAGTGTAATAAACTGTGTCGCCAGTGTACGCAGAGGAACAGACCATACCGTCCTTGTCCAATACTGTGTGGAGTATAAGCATAATGTAGCATCCCTGAGAGTTATGGGAGTAGAGTATGTCGCACCCAGATGAGGAAGTCCTGATAGAGAGATATTTCTACTGAGAGGGGAAGCATATTGGATCCACTCATTGAACACAAGTAATGTTGGTGGTCTCAATGAGCAACAGAACTTAAGTTGCTTTCTTGATTAGACTATTTGAAGCATTTTCGTTGACTTCATCTGACCTCTTCTGGACATCGTATATCTCCGTCTCAAGAATTCCTCATTCATCCTTATTGGCATTCTTTTTCATGTAATTGATGTATGCAACATAGCTATTTAAATATGAAAACACACAGAAACAACTTGCTCACCATACAAAATAGATGTTGTTTAACGGTGCTTAGGGAAAGTAGTTAGCAAAACACAGATAAGTAACCAGAAGGGGTCACTAGAAGTCCCTATAAGTTGCACACATTACATAATATAATATAATATAAATAAAGTACCGGTTTAATAACTAGTGCCACTAGATTTAAAATATTACGGACCAAATGGGAAATTCCCACAACCTAAACTATAGCACAACAGAAAAATATACAATTTTATTACACGCTAAAATATGACGAAATGCATAAAATAAAAACTTAATTACAGAAAACTAAAAAGATCCCCTAGTGGACGAGACGGAAAATATATGGTGAATATAGGTGCTAGTTTGAACCTATACTCATAACCAAATAGAAATATATGGAGACAGGGTCCAAAGTATACTAACACAGCTAAATAGCCTCACCATAACATAATGCAGAGTAGAAGCATTAAAACACAGGATAGTCCCACAGTGCTAAAAATAAAGCATACCCAAGAAAAACATTAATATGTCACACCTAAAATGGTAACCACTATCATGATGGTATAAAGTGGATACAGTAGGCTAGGTGTATAGTAAGCTAAACATATCCACAGTTTTAACACATAGATATTAATGGGTTTAACCGGCTGTATAAAATGTAAGTAGCCTGCAATGAAGCAGGAAATATACAACCTGGTATATGATGCTGCAGGAACAGCAATATGGTAGGTAGAACTGATTTTAATTTTACATTAATTTATTAGGGGTGTTTGTGTTGCTCACTCTTTAGAATCGCTCCTCCCCGTTCTGACTGCAGGGTTCTCATGGCAACCGGCAACCATTGCACACTTTGTCTGGTGCTCCCATACCTGCTTGGAGCCCGTCCTTTCTGACATCTGAAGTCAGTGCAGGAGGCATCAGCATCGCAGGAAGTGGACAGTCGGAGCATGGAGGGATGAGTACCAGGGTATAAATATACTGTATATGTTTAGTTTTGTAGCCCTCAACTTGTAAAAGGCAGTATTGTACTACCAAAACATCGGTTAAATGGCATTTTAAATAAGTTCCTGCTTAAGTACATGTGCTTGCCTCCTTTCTCCATACTGACTAGCTCAGGAACCCTTGGATCTCCCCGGACACAGCGCAATGGCAGCTAAGTACCCCCTTCTAACCTTCTACTTGAGTGCATGCACTGCCTCCTATTACATTCAAGATAATGCAACATTATCATACAATAACATAATTTTAACCCTACTCTAAAGAACTGTAGTACAAATGATTGTGCATATAATAAACTTTCTTCATACCATGTTAATTCAGGGTACATAATGTCCATACATTTTTTCCAGTAGTTAACATCACGTGTAGTCTATCCATATCAATGGGTTCACTGGAAACTATTCCCCCTAGAGCCCATGTTATAATGAGTATTGCACCTTGTTTTGCTGAAAATGGAATAATATTAAATACAAAGTCGTTTTTACATTATTTTCCATTGGTAACAATGGCAATGGTAGTGGTAATTATGCAACTTTTGTCGCAAAACCATCTATTTAGAAACATAGATGAAGCTTTCATGACATTAATAAGTTCTTTTTATATTCTTCACATCTTTCCTTTTAATTTACTATGTTGCTGTTCTTATAGAGAGGTAATAGTGGCATCTAAACTGTCACCAAGCTCTTTTTCATTGATTGCTGTTAATTAGTGTTTCTTGTAAAGAAGCAGCTCCAAACAGATGGAATAGTACAATGTGATTTACATTTCCTGTTACATTATTTTTCTTACCCCAGAGAGCAATCGCTCCAATTAGTGGTTGGGAACAAAGAATCTCATTGTTTCAGAAAGTGCGCATTTATTTTGCTTATGTTTGGGAAATAAATTAAAGCTTTTATCTGAAACAAGGTGGATGGGGTAAATTAGCCATTCAGAATATTGAACCGTTACATAGGACATTGTACTAAAATTTGCATTTGCAATAGACAAGTTGTCTACACAAATTTAAATGCAATGTTACAGAACCAGCTTCCTTTTTTATTTTTGAGATGGCCAACAGTGTTAAAACAAAACTACAATAATTAGATAAAAACTATTGAAATTAGTCATGAAGATTGACTGCAAACATATCTAAACTAAATATTAATCCAAAGCATGTAAGTAGTAAACTCAATAAAAGTTAATATCCTCGAAGATATTTCAGAGGCCATCTGAATGAACTAGAGTAATGAGAGTTAATTGCAGAGTATTTTTTTTGCTTCACTCAATGGAAATTATTATTAATATAGGGCTGAATGCGTTGAAGCACTTATTCAAATTCTCTTCTCATAATAAGCATAATGCAATCATTAAAACTATACCACGAATGTTAATCACTCTGATCCAAAGACTTGTACTATACCCATGTGTTACCTCCATTCTCAGCATTGATCAAAACCTCTAAACATGCAGAATATGTAAAATAGGTCAAAGTAGTTATATGAATAAAACCCAGCCCCACTGGAATATTAGTTAAAAATAAATGTGTTTTGATTAATTGCCCCAGAACACATTAATCTACAATTGTTCTTGCTTCCCAGTTATATTTATGTATTACTCTAGAATTCTGTAGTACCAAAATTGTAGTCTTTGAACCTTTGAGGTACTGTATGTATCAACCTCAGAAAATGGACACTCACAGACTTCATTCACTACAAATGTATGCTGTCCTGTTTCAACTCTGCCCTCTCTCAGGCTAAACAAACCTACTTTTCATCACTAATTAACACACACAAGTCTAACCCACGCTGACTCTTTTCTGTCTTTGACTCTCTACTCAGACCACCCTCGGCTGCCTCCTCTTCTTCCTCCAACTCACCTCAGGACTTTGCTGACTTTTTAAAGGAAAAAGTGGAATCCATATGTCCTAACATCCCATCTGTTGCCTCCTCCCATCCCACACCGCTTCCCAACTGTCCTCCTGCCTTTCTTGACTCTTTTTCCGCTATCTCGGAGGAGGATGTATCACTGCTGATCTCTTCTTCTCCCTCTACCACTTGCCCTCTTGATCCCATTCCCTCCCATCTCCTAAAACCTCTTGCTCCTACTATAATCCCTATGCTCACACAGATTTTTAACTCTTCCCTCTACTCTGGGACCTTTCCATCCTCCTTCAAGCATTCAACCGTTATACCATTACTCAAAAACAGCAAGCTTGACCCTACCTGTCCTTCTAACTATCGACCTATCTCCCTCCTGCTTTTTGTCTCCAAACTCCTTGAACGACTTGTATTCTCTCGATTGCTACACTTTCTCAACACATATTCTCTTCTAGATCCTCTACAATATGGCTTCCGCACTGCTCACTCTACTGAAACAGCCCTCACTAAAATAACTGACGACCTCCATGCTGCCAAAGACAGAGGTCATTACACTCTGCTCATATTACTCGACCTCTCTGCAGCATTTGACACCGTGGACCACCCTCTTCTCCTTCACATTCTCCATACTCTTGGTATTCGTAACAAAGCTCTATCCTGGGTCTCTTCTTACCGCTCCCATCATACTTTCAGTGTCTCTCTTGCTAACACCTCCTCCTCCTCTATTGATCTCTCTGTGGGGGTACCGCAGGGCTCTGTGCTGGGACCCCTTCTCTTTTTTCTCTTTACACACTCTCTCTAGGTGACCTAATCACATCTTTTGGGTTTAAATATCACCTCTATGCTGACGACACACAAATTTACCTTTCAACACCTGACCATACACCTGCTATACAGACCAAAGTTTCTGAATGCCTCTCTGGAATATCATCCTGGATGGCCATCCACCGACTGAAACTTAACATGGCAAAAACAGAGCTCCTTATACTTCCTCCCAAACCTGGCCCTACTACCTCCTTCCACATTACTGTTGGAAATACGATCATTCACCCAGTAGCCCAAGCACGCTGCCTAGGGGTCACACTCGATTCCTCTCTCTCATTCTCCTCTCACATTCAAAACGTTTCTAAAACTTGTCGCTTTTTCCTCTGCAATATCACAAAGATACACTCTTTCTTCTGTTACTCGACTGCTAAAACTCTGACTCAGGCACTCATTCTCTCCTGTCTCGATGACTGCAACCTCCTGCTGTCCGGCCTTCCTGCCTCTCACCTGTCTCCCCTACCATCTATCCTAAACGCTGCTGCCAGAATCACTGTACTCTTTCCAAAATCTGTCTCCGCGTCTCCCCTCCTGAAATCCCTCTCCTGGCTTCCGATCAAATCCCGCATCTCACACTCAATTCTCCTCCTCACTTTTAAAGCTTTACACTCTTCTGCCCCTCCTTACATCTCAGCCCTAATTTCTCGCTATGCACCAAACCGACTCTTGCGTTCTTCTCAAGGATGTCTTCTTTCTACCCCCTTTGAATCTAAAGCTCTCTCTCGCCTTAAACCTTTCTCACTTTCTGCTCCGCACCTCTGGAATGCCCTTCCCCTCAATACCCGACTAGCACCCTCTCTATCCACCTTTAAGACCCACCTTAAGACACACTTGCTTAAAGAAGCATACTGCACCGACACACTTTATTCGAGCAAATACCCGGTATGTACCTGGCAGATACCTGGAATGCGCCGCTCCTCACCTCTGACAAGCCCCGTTGCATTTGCCTTCCCAGCCTGGGTTCATGCCTGGCTGATGGGCGGCTGATTTGTTAAATGATAATGATTAGGATTTAATAGGCTGCAATGCTTCGCGTGTCTACCAGATGGCATAAATTCATGAATTGTAATGCAGTATATATATATATACTGTGCAGTATTGCAGCCAGGGGGAATAAAATGCTTCAATCCCTGCCTAGAAAATAACCCAATATACTCGGGCAGAAAACAGTCACAAACCTCAATACACCCGGGTATACCCGAATTCGTGGGACTAGCCGAGCTCGAATAAAGTGTGTCGCCAGTGTATGAATAGCACTGGATAATCCTGGACACATGATACATAAAGCTTGGCCCCCTGCAGACGCACTTACTAGAATTCCCTCCTACTGTCTCTATATGTTCCCCTATGTACCAATTAGATTGTAAGCTCCTCGGAGTAGGGACTCCTCTTCCTTAATATTACTTTTATGTCTGAAGCACTTATTCCCATGACCTGTTATTTATATTATTTGTTATTTATATGATTACAACATGTATTACTACTGTGAAGCGCTATGTACATTTATGGCGCTATATAAATAAAGACATACAATACAAGTGTATTTTCACATATTTCACCATCTTCTACTTGTGTTTGCATCAAATTTAAATAACATATTCTTTGACACAGACTATTTAGCGTATGTTGTGCACCAGATATAAACCAATATATCATACCAAACTCACTCTGGGAGTTTTCTTACTATACC
Source organism: Ascaphus truei (assembly GCF_040206685.1). Classification (NCBI taxonomy): domain Eukaryota; kingdom Metazoa; phylum Chordata; class Amphibia; order Anura; family Ascaphidae; genus Ascaphus; species Ascaphus truei. The sequence continues at coordinate 236,310,902 of NC_134483.1, forward strand.
AGTTAGCATATGTTTATTTCAAGTGCCATCTTGTTCTGTAAGTGGTTAAATAAGTAAGTTTTCTTTAAATGAGCAGGAGTTTGAGCACAGAAGGAGTTGCACACAGCATTGACAATAGCGTATACAATGGTTGGGGTTATGCAGTGCAGTGGATGTAAAGCAGTATTGTTCGGTGAGATATTCTTCAGGTTAAGGTACTTTGATATATGTAACCACTTTATTATGTTGTTGGAAGGCTAGACTCAAGGCTGAAATAGGTTGTTTTTTAGTCTCCTCTTGCCCCACACAAGCACAATTCGAGAGGCCACTGCTGCCTAAGAGACCTCCCAGGTGGATGGCAGTGTGGACCAGTGTGGGCTCTGACAAGATAAATTGTAGATCACAGGTACATTCCACAATCTGTACCACTGCACATCTTCGATACTGCAATAGAATGGCACGACTGCACAGCAGAGGCACCTACCGCAGCCCAGAAGTAGATGGGTGGTTCTGGAATTAATAGGATGGAAACAGTGAAGAGAATGAGGTCAGAGAAAAGGAGGCAACTCCTCTTGGGTGATTATATTGTAAGAAATATAGATTTTGTAGCAGGTAGTGAGGGGAAGATAAAGGTAAGGTGCCTACCTGGAGCTATTGCTCAGAGGGACAGAAGGTCATTTATGGGAATTATTAAGGCAGCTATACAGTAGGGAGAGAAGGATGTTATTGTCCACCTAGAAAATAATAACCTGGCAAGGAATGAGATTAGGATACTGCATGAGGATATTAGTGAATTAGGGTCAGCTCTTAGGCAGGCATCATCAGAGTATTTTTCAGAGGTATTTCCAGTATATAGGGAAGGAGAAGGCAGGACTATTCACACCAACGACGTTAATGTGTTGTTGAGGAAGGCGTATGAAGAGTACAACCAGTCAAAAACCATTTCCTCGATTTTTCAGAATTTGCCATTCAAAATATGTTGTGCCGTGTAAAATCTTCTGAGGATGTTATAGTTTCAATCTGCGTGAATTAAACCAAAACCGCCATTGGATACAATCTGCTGAAATCCATGGATAAAAGGAACCTGCGATCCGTGGTGGATCTAAATCCACCAACAAAAATGTGCCAATCTCTAGTAAAGAGGTGGGATTGTGATGTATTTGACATAGCTTTTGTACCTGGAGGGATATTGCTCTATATAAAAGAGATGCCCTGAATCCATCTTGGAGGGGAAATGTGAGTAGTTGAAATGCTTCATTAGCACATAATAAATTACCTGATTAGGGTAGTAAAATTAGTCAGAATAAATAGAACTGTCCCGTACTCCCCTACAAGAGATAATTATTGGTTGGATATTTCAGCAAGAAACCTATCCAGATTAACAGAAGACATCTTAAATAGGCAGAAGCTGGTTTATTGAGGAAACAGGAAGAATGATAAAAATCAATAACCAAACCTTTGGGACAATGTGTGCAAATGATCTTATTTTGGGAAATGAAATCCCACACTAATTGCAATAATGAACAGGGATTCATTGGATATTGTGGCTATTACAGAGCCATGGTATAATGAAAATCAGATTGGGATAAAGCTATGCCACTGTATTTAGAAAGAAAAGGAAAGGACAAGGTGCCCATGATGTGAAAAACAACATAAAGGCTACTGAATCACTTCAGGTAACCCTAGAAGCTGGTGAGAAGGTAGTCATTTATACTGATTAGGTGAACACATGGCAGCCGACATTGGGGAGATCCGGGACAAGTGTCATGGGCCCAGTGGCTGTGAGGGGGCCAGTCTGCTATTGCTGGCTGTGCCCAACTTCTATGTCCTGCTGCCGGGCTAGTGGCTGCCGCTTCTCCTGGCTCTCCCCAGCTGCTGCCCCTTCCCAAGCCATACCTCTATCTGCTGTCAAGCCTCTTTTCAGAAGTATGCTGTAATTATATTTGTGGGATTGAGGTAATGGTGGTAATTGTATTTGGGGGTGGGTGGTGGTGGTAATTGTATTTCTGGTTTGTTGTGTTGATAATTGTATTTGTAGGGTTGGTCATTGTATTTGTGTTTGTGTGTGGGTTAATTGTATTTGTGGAGTTGAAAAAAAGGAAAATTGTGTATGAAATGCGCTAATGCTTAAATATTATTAGTGACAAAATACTAAAAATACTTACAAAAAAACCTTAAATAAAAGACTAGGAAGCCTGAATGACCCACACAGATCACAACATAATCACAAAATAACACAAAATAACGGCGCCTACATTAATATCACCTGAGTGATTAAGCCTTGATAGTCCAGCCCTCATAGTCCAAGTGAATCCAAGGATGGCTTGCTTGATGGCTCATAACATGTGGGGATAAAAAAGACAAATCATAGTGCAACACTGGAAATACAAACTAATGAGACAAACAAACACTAATAACACACAACACATAAAAACAAAGTAGCTACAATAAAAACCTGATACATTTAATGAAAAATGATTGATGTGATAACAATAAACTAAAAATATGAAATACACTGATAGAAGATCACTCCGGAAGGTCTAAAACTGAATTCCTACTCACGAAATGTAAACAGTAAGACTGCATGTTGCAGCACCAGCTGCAATGGAGCCTCCGAGTGAGAACCGATGGAGAAGTATCACAGGGCGTCTGCAGACCTCAAACGTTGGCATCGCGGGACCCCGCTGGCACGCTAACAGACCCGCTGTTTGCCGTCACCGCCGGATGATGCAATGAACATGCGTCGTGGCTCGGATTCCCTGATGTATCCTGTGCATATAGCACTGCAGTGGAAAGTCTCTCCAAAGTCTTAGGAACTCATATGATGGCAAAATAGAGGCAATAGAACCACCCTATAACTGGGCCAAATCCACACAAGTGTAGAAGATCAATGTAAAGAACCACCCTACGTGTTTCATGACACTAGGTCACTTCGTCAGGGGCGTGATGGGTAATATGAGCATACACCTATATATATACTCAAGTTGTATTATTAAAACAATTAAACAATTAACACAATAGACAATCATCCAAAATGCATCAGTAATGAGCTACTTAGTTACAAACCAACACATAACATACACAAATAAGCAATACAATGAAAAAACATACAACACCAGTGGATCAATGAAATGACTAGATAAGGATTTAAAAAGGAGCTGAATTGCATCAAAGCAAGCAGTCAAAGGCATTTAGTCAAATGTCACAGGTCAAATGGGTCAATTTACAATGATTGCACTCACCCTTATCTTACTTATAGGATAATTATAATCTATAAAGGGTACCAAATGACAGTATAGAAAAGTCAAATGAAACTCAACTAACCAAAAAAGCCTGCTGTCTACAAGCACTCCTAAATCCTTCTCCATCAAGGATTCCCCCAATATATCTCCATTTAATTTGTAAGTCGCCTTTTTATTCTTGCATCCCAAATGCATAACCTTACATTTATCTGTATTAAAACTCATCTGCCATTTACCTGCCCACGTTTCCAGTCTCTCCAAGTCCTTGTGAAGAGAAATTACATTCTGCTCTGATTCTATTACCATACACAATATTGTATCATGAGCAAAGATGGAGACTTTGCTCTCGACGCCAACCTCAAGGGCATTAATAAACAAGTAAAAAAGCAGGGGTCCCTGTACTGATCCCTGAAGTACTCCACTCACGACTTTAGCCCAACCTGAAAAAGTTCCATTTATGACAGCCCTCTGTTGTCTGTCCTTTAACCAGTTTTCAATCCAGGTGCATATATTATTACTGAGTCCAATTTTCTTTATTTTGTACACCAACCTCTTGTGTGAAACTGTATCAAAAGCCATTGCAAAATCTAAGTAGACCACATCAACTGCATTACCCTGGTCTAAATTCCTACTTACCTCCTCAAAGAAACAAATAAGGTTAGTTTGGCATGATCTATCCTTCATAAATCCATGCTGACTAATACTAATAATTTTGTTTTCCTTTAGGTATTCCTGAATATTATCCCGTATTAAACCATCAAGTAGTTTATTACTTCTACATTGTTTGATATGACCAAATCCAGAACTGCCCCTCTCCTGGTTGGTTCATCAATAATTTGGGTCATATAATTGTCTTTAAGTACCCCCAAAAACATGTTTCCTTTTGTTGTAATGCTAATATCATTGCCCCAGCTTATGTCTTGATAATTATAATCCCCCATTATGCAAACATGACCCAGTTTTGATGCCTTCTCCATTTGCAAAAGTATTTTAGCTTCCTCAATCTCACAGATATTTAGTGGTTTATAGCATATTCCCACAAACATTTTCTTAATACTTTTACCTCCACTGCTAATTTCTATCCACAAAGTCTCTACATTTTCATCATTCCCTTCATAGACATCATCCCTTATAATAGGTTTTAGATCCGGGTTAACATAAACATACTCCACCTCCCCTTCTATTTGTTCGATCCTTCCGGAAAAGGGAATAACCCTCTAAATTAACTGTCCATTCATGTATTTCATCCCACCATGTTTCAGTAATGCCTATGATATCATACTGCTCCCTTGCAGCTATTAATGCAAGCTCCCCCATTTTATCTGTCAGACTTCTTGCATTAGCAAGCATGCATTTAAGTTTTTATTATCCTGCACTATTATCTTAACTGCTCCTTACTTTCTGCGCCCACTTGGTTTAGTCTTTAGAAGATTTCTAGGATTATCTGTATTTACTATGGGTGTCTCACTGCTTGTCAAACTCGCACTTACCCCAATTCTACCTCCATACCACCTTGTATCCTCCTCTATTCCATTTAGTTCATTATCTGTTTCATTCCCACCCCCCCTTACAACTTAGTTTAAAATCTCTTCCAACCTTTTTAGCATTCTCCCCCCTAGCACAGAAGATCTAGGAGTCTCAGTGAAGAGGTCTGGAGTATCCGGTAGAGCTGTGGTCTGTGTATGCAGTGTCGGCCTGACCTGTTTGAAGAATTGCAATGGTAGGAATGTAAAACTATTAGCTAGCAGAGAGCAAGACAGTGCTGCCCATACTACTGAGGACACCGGTGCAAGTTGGAAACCCATTATTGGGGTAAGCTACCAGACAGAGATCCCAGCACCTAGGACTTTAGGTTGTTACACCAGTTACCCCAGTTGGGTGACTTTGTGTGTGTGTCTTATGTACTGGAAGTTTGTGAGAAAAAATTCCAAGTCATCTATGCAGTTCTGTATAATTGTCCTGGTCTACCAGGACCCAGACAATAAGTGAAAATGGACCTAGGCCGTTGGTATTTTTCCTGGGGGAGACATTTATACTTAGTAGAATGGAAGTGAGGAAGTAGGAACAGATTTGGTCTATTCTATGTACTGTAGAAAAGAAGATCCTGGCACTCGGTCTTTGCAACATGAAGATTTAATCACAACATAAAGGTCCAACGTTTCAACTGCACATGCAGTCTTTCTCAAGGTGAGGGCTATTATTGCTGCACATCATTGAAAGGAAAGTAAGGGGGTATATATATATGTGTGTATTTAAGTATTAATCATAGCCCTTTAATCAAAAGGATCTTCTTTTCTCCAGTTCCTATACATGGGACCTGCAGGACATCCCCTGATCCAGTGAGCACCGGCTATTTACTTTATTCGTTCAAGTAAGATGTGTGCCAGATTTAATTCTACTGATTGATGTATCCATCCATTCGATAGTGTGGCCAAATAACACAGCAGTTATGTGAACACTGAATACTGTGATTTACCTGTACATATTAAAGAAGAAATGTCATTTTGCATTTGCAATGTTTTGCGTTTACAGTTTTTTTTATTTCTGTGAAACACCCACACACCATAGTATAAAATTATAATAATGTATACAGTATATCTCTATGTGTCAACTACTATTAAAATATCATAGCTGTGTCTGTGTTTTGTCTATGGAACGCATAGGCTATCCATGTGATTGAAATGGAATTTGATTTTCAGAGGAGGCAGGAACATGAGGTGGCCAGAGTACGTGGCCAAAGGGGTGGGAGGGGCTGAGTTTCTCTACACATGAGGGAAAGGCAGATAATAAGATCTAAGGGCCACTTGTATTTCACCTGGGGGAGAGTTTTCCACTTGGTAAAATCAAAGTGGGGAAGATGGGACTGCTTTATCTATTCTATGCATACATCCAGCTGATAATGTGTCCAAATCTCATAGCAGACAGCCACGTGTATAAATAATATATATGTCTCGAATAATGTATATAGTATTTCTATGGGCCCACTCTGATTAAATATATATTTTTTTAAATCTCAAAAAGTATTAAAAAGGTTGAAATCATTATTGTTCTTAGACTTTAATTGACATTTTCTTCTGGCTGTTGATTTGAAGACTTGAATTCTGTAAAATAATTGTGAGATTATTTACTGCAGTCTATTAATAAACAAGAAATAATAAATGCTTAAAGTTAGAGATGAGCGAAACTATCAAGATTACCACAGATTCCAAATTCCGCAGATTATTTTGCCGAAACCCATTTCACACATCAAAATCCGCATGCAGATTTCATGCTTGATGATCCAGGTGGTTTCATTCAAATTCGCCATTGGCTGCATTCCGGACGGATTTTTTTGGATCCGCAGATGGATTCAGAATTAGTTTGCGGATTGCTAAAAGAGAGAGAGCTTTTTAATTTTAGAAGCAGTGGTCAGTTGTATATATGCCTCAGGATAGGAGCACGCCTGAGCGATATGCTAATGTCTATGCAAAGTATATTTACATGAGTCCTGTCCCACACATTCTAAAATGATTTCCATACAACGTAAGGTAGTAGAATCAGAGTAGGAGGTAATTTCTCTCAGAAGGATTTGGAGAGACTGTAATCTTGGACAGGTAAATGGCAGATGAGGTTTAATACAAATAAATGTAAGGTTATGCATTTGGGAAGCAAGAATAAACAGGCGACAAATGAAATGAGGATAACGACGACAAGGCAGACCCAGTTCACAGGTCCTAACACTGCCAAATAAAATACTAACATACCTCTATTAGGATTAAAATTCTAATTTACCTCTATTAGGAGGGAGAAAGATCAATATTGACAGCAGGTCCTTTTCATTTTACTGGATATAGATCCAATGAGGACAAACATCCCAGATCAACTAGCTCCTGTGCCTTAACCCCTTCATTGCCTTAGCAATGGAGTTCCAGTATCTCCTGCAGTATTTAAATCCCACGATCACGTGAAATGTGGGATTTAAAAATGGCAGCGATGCCGGCACCCCATGCCGGGGCCTGTATCTCTGGAAGTAGGGGTCCCGAAGGCTGAAATCAATGCGGGTCAGCTCAGGAGACCCCCTGCTGCCGCACACTAGTAGTAGAATTCATTTTTTTACTGCACGATCGCTTGTAAGAGCCGTGCATGGAGACACAGCGTCTCCATGCTGCACTTTCAGGCTGCATTTTCAACAATTAGTTGCTGATCAATAGGACTTATAGCGCAATAACACTTAGAAAAAAACAAGTTAGATCTTGCATTTTTACTGAACTTTATAAAAATGCTGTTTTTTCTTAGTGAATCCGTTTTGACCCACATGTTTTAAATCGCGATAAAACAATGCAAAGTTGATCGGCAATGCACTGATTTTATCACTGTTTAGTGAATGGGGCCCTTAGAATCTATATTTGTGAGTCTTCTTTTCCATTTCTTCCACATCTTTGTTATTTAGCCACATTGGTTTAAACTTGTTTCTTTTATATTTATTACCCAAGGTTATACAATGATAAGTGGGTTTTTCTAACAATGTTTTAAGACTACCCATTTATCTTCCACATTTTTCCCTGTAAAAACATCACCCCAATATATTCCTTGTAGATTATTCCTCAGTTTATTAAAATCTGTTTTTCTTAAATGTAAAGTCTTTGTTGAACCCATGCAACATGATTTTTGCCCATTTATTTCAAATGAGACCATGGTATGATCACTGTATCCCAAATGTTCTCAAACGTGAATATTTGTTATTACTTGTACGGTGTTTGATGTGACCAAATGCCGTATTGCCCCTCTCCTGGTTGGTTCCTCAATAATTTGGGCCATTTATTTGTCTTTTTTTTTTTTTCCAAACATTTTTATTGGGTAGTTACACAGTTACATTTATGCAAGTGACACTCTTTACATCCCAATACATCACACCATTTTCAAATTTTTGTGGAAGAGGGGCAAGGCAACTTGTCCACAAAGAACACTTCCCAAGAGGGGGAAGCTCAGAATAGTTCCAAAGTAGGGAGAAGATGAAAAAGAACATAGAGGGGGAAAGGGAGGGAAGGGTGGGAAAAAGGGGAGGGGGAAGGTGTCTTCTTATGGGCGGCCTGCGTCCCAATTATTGGGGCTGGTGGTCCTCCCCGAGGGGGTTCCTGTTTTGCCTGGGGGGGAGGGGGGATCCTTTCCTATAGTATCAACCACGGTTCCCACACCCTATCGAATGGTTTAGTTTTCTGCTTTAGGTAGGCTGTAAGCTTTTCCATAAGCATCACTTCGTTGATTCTTTTTTTTATCATTCCCTTAGTGGGGGGGGCTACCTTCTTCCAGGAAGACGCTACTTCACATCTCGCCGCAGTAAGAATGAAGGAGATTAATTTCCTAGTTGGTCGACCGATTTCCTCAATAGGTCTGGCCAGTAGGTAGGTCAGTGGCTCAATGGATAACTCGAGGTTTGTGACCTCTTTTATTAGATTTTGGACCGTAGTCCAATACTTCTTAATTTCTGGGCATGTCCACCATATGTGGGCCATGTCTCCCCTTTGACCACAGCCTCTCCAACACAGATCCGATGCCAGAGGGTAGATTTGTTTTAATCTCACTGGCGTGAGATACCAGTAGAAGAGTATTTTATAAATATTTTCCTTTGTGGAGGTGCATATAGATGTCTCAGAGGCCGCTCCCCAGATTTCTTCCCAATCCTCCTCCTCAATAGTTACATTCAGATCGGCCGCCCATTTAAGCATGTAGTCATGCTTAGGGGGTCCTTCCCTTATTTCAATTTCCGAATAGATCTTGGAGATTAGTCCCCTTTGGTCTGAGTCAGACTTGCACAGTCTCTCGAATCCAGTGGGAAAGGGGAATTCCGGGTTTGGAGAAGTCTTTTGGGCAAAATGCCTAATTTGGAGGTACTTAAACGCATCCAGGTCTGGTATATTATATTTCACTTTCAGATCCCTGTAGCTTAAGAGACTTCCCAGGCACAGACTATCCATCAGTGTCTTTATTCCTTTTGACTTTAGTTGGTCAAACTGTTTTGATGCACACCCTGGGGGAAATGTAGGGTTATCAAATATTGGTGTAAGCTGTGAGCCAGTAGGGGCGAGCTTATATTTAAGTTTAGTTTTTAGCCAGACTTCCCATGTGTGCCTTGCTGTTCTTAATTTAAATTTTTGCGGTGGCATATCTCCTCTTTCCTTACTCCATAGGCATGCTGGCAGAGAAGGCACTTTAGCATAGTGTGCTTCTATTTGGAGCCAACATCTTTGGGTCTGATCTGTATTCCATAGTACCGCTTGTTTTAGCTGAGAGGCCTGATAATATTTCTGGATATCCGGGACCCCCATGCCCCCTCTCCCCCGTGGTGACAATAGAACGGAACGAGCTACTCTGGGTCTTTTGCCTTGCCAAATGAAATGGAACATCCTATTTTGGATGTTTTTAAGCTCTGAGCCGGGGACATGGATCGGGAGGGTTTGGAAAAAGTACAGTAATCTTGGAAGTATGTTCATTTTTAGAGATATCATCCTCCCGATCCACGATATCTGATAATCTTCCCATTTGCTCAAATCCTTTTTGATTTTGTCAAAGAGAGCTGGGTAGTTACACTGATATAGTGACTGGTAGTCCCTTGATACATTCACTCCCAGGTATTTGATGTATGAAGGGCTCCATTTATATGCAAAATTTATTTTAATTAGTTTCACTTCTTGCTCTGTTAGACTGAGATTTAGGGCTTCCGATTTATCACTATTAATTTGTATCCCGATATATCCCCAAAGTCGTCAAGCTCCTTTTGGAGGTTAGGAAGGGAGGTTTGAGGCTTGGTTAGAGTTAGAATAATATCATCGGCAAACAGGGAAATTTTATAATTTGTTTTTCCAATCGTTATGCCCTGGATATTTACAGCATCGACACACTTTATTCGAGCAAATGCCCAGTTTGTACCTGGCAGATACCTGGAATGCGCCGCTCCTCACCTCTGACAAGCCCCGTTGCGTTTGCCTTCCCAGCCACGGTTCATGCCTGGCTGACGGGGGCCTGATCTGTTAAATGATAATGATCAGGATTTAATAGGCTGCAATGCTTCGCGTGTCCACCAGATGGCATAAATCCATGAATTGTAATGCAGTATATATATATACAGTACTGTATATACACAGTATATATATATATATATATATATATATATATATATATATATATATATATATATATATATAAACTGTATAACAACAACCCCTATAAGCCCTAACATACAGTACTGTACACATACAGTACTGTATATGCACATACATAAATGATACTACTGTATGGGCAGCGGGGGCGAGATGTGTTTGCAGCAGAGAGAGATCCGCTGCTCTCTCTCTGCGCAAACATCGGCACATTAAAAATTATTATTATAAATACATTTTTATTGATAGTGTAGATGTGCAGCGGGTCTCCGGAGCTGAACCGCGTTGGTTTCAGGTCTGGGGACCCCCTGCTCCCCGAGATACAGCCCCCTTTATGAGGTGCCGGTATCCCTCTGCTTGGTTTAAAGGGCCCGACCACATGATCACGGCCTGTAAACCAAGCAGAGAAGAGGAATACCGGTACCCCCTAAAGGGGCCTGTATCTCGGGGAGCAGGGTGTCCCAAGACCTGAAACCAGTGCAGTTCTGCTCTGGAGACCCTCTGCACATGTACAGTATCAATAAAACACATACAGTATACAGTATAAATAAACACTTGTTCTTTACCTTAGCGGCTATGCGCTATGGTAAAGAAGCAGCATTTCTGTATTTTAATAATATTGTACAGTGAGCAGGGGGTTCCCTGAGCCAGAAATTAATGCTCAGGGAACCCCCTGCTCCTGCTCAATATTATTAAAAATTCAGAAATGCTGCTTCATTACCATAGCGGATAGCAGCTAAGGCAATGAAGGGGTTAACCCACCGTGCCCGCTTTATTGTGGGTAGTGGGGATGGGTGAGGGTGGTATTTGGCCCTTGGTGTGAGTTTAGGACTTGCGGGGGGGGTTGCGGGTGCACTTAACCCCTTCACGACCGTAGCAGTTAATACCGCTACGGTCATGAAGGGGTTAAGCCCTCCCGCTACCCCCCCGCAAGCCCTAAACAAGCACCGTTGGGGCTAATACCCCATTCACCCACCCCCGCTATCCACAATAAAAAAAAGACACACACACAGCAGCCGCCAAAAAATAAATAAATAACTCTAAATAAATAAATAAATAAATGACAATAAATACATTTGAAATACATTTTTATTGATAGTGTACATGTGCAGGGGGTCTCCGGAGCTGAACCGCGTTGGTTTCAGGTCTGGGGACCCCATGCTCCCCGAGATACAGCCCCCTTTAGGGGGTGCCGGTATCCCTATGCTTGGTTTAAAAGGCCCGACCACGTGATCGCGGCCTGTAAACCAAGCAGAGCAGAGGGATACCGGCACCCCCTATAGGGGCCTGTATCTCGGGGAGCAGGGGGTCCCCAGACCTGAAACCAGTGCAGTTCTGCTCTGGAGACCCTCTGCACATCTACACTATTAATAAAAATGTATTTTAAATGTATTTATTTATATTCATTTATTTATTTATTTATTTATTTAAATTTATTTATTAATTGTGCTGCTGCTGCAAGTCCTAAACTCACACCAAGGGCCAAACACCCCCCTCACCCCCAATAAAAAAAATTCACGCACACCAGCCCCACAATGAATAAATAAATCTAAATAAATAAATACATGAAGAGAAATAAATATATACTGGATATATATACTGGATATATATACAGTACTGTATATATATATAATAACAATCCCTATACATATACAGTATATACTGTGTATATATATATACTGTATTCATATATATATATATATAGATATAGATATATATATAGATATATATATAGATGTATACAGTATATATACACACAGATGATGAACCAATATACAAATACATGTAGAATGGTTATCAAAATCATACTGTCCTACAAATAACGCTTCTCTATACAGACAATAATAATAATCCATTTAATAATCCTAACTGATTTTACAATATAAAACATAACATTCCAATCCACACAGTACATTGCATTTACATTGTATAAATGATGCATAAAATCTATGCACCACATACATTCTGCAAATGAATGTTAACAATATAATTGCAAGCTACTCTACCAGTAAATACAAACACTTCCAAACAAGTCAACTATTTTAACCAATCAAGTAAACAAAAATCAATATATACTGTAAGTACCAACCAGAAAACACAATTTAAAACCAAAGCTAACCCTTACAATACCAAGGATTACATCTATCTAATTGTAAAAAAACATTATACATTATACACAGCATTGCAATGTACATGATGAACAATACAGTACATTCCCTGTATCTCCCTGCCTTCAGTGTAATCTGTTTAAAGCCCCCTCCACCCTAATGTTTCTGTTAAACAGATTACACTGAAGGCAGAGAGATGTAAAGGCCTAAAGGCTTAAAGCCCCCTCCCCCCTAATGTTTCTGTTAAAGAGATTACACTGAAGGGAGAGAGATGTAAAGGCCTAAAGCCCCCTCCACCCTAATGTTTCAGTTAAACAGATTACACTGAAGGGAGAGAGATTTTACAGAAACACACATTAGGGGGGAGGGGGCTTTAAACAGATTACACTGAAGGCAGAGAGATGTTTCTGTTACCAGTAAATCTCCCTCCCTGCTGTCAGTGCAGTGTATGTAAATGTGGGGAGGGGGGGGGACCCAATGTGCATACTGTGAGGTCTAACCACCCTCACCCCCTACCCACATACCGTTACCCCCCCCCATCCTGGCCATGGCCCCTCCGCTTCTGCAAAACAGACACAAAAATTAAAACATACAAAGTAATGTCCCCTAACCCCTTAATCACCATAGTGGTTATTAACCGCTACAGTCATGAAGGGGTTAACCCACCCTCACCCACCACTCGGGATGCCTACATACCCTCCCACACTAACCCCCCCCCCCGTGAGGCCTAACCACCCAGTCAGTACCCACAAGGGAGGCCTACCCACATACCATTGGGGAAACACCCCACCCCCAGTACCCACAATAAAAACAGTACAATGACCCACAATAAACAGCATTATATTTATTAAATACATTACCCACCCCCTGTGCCCCCCCATAAATACAAGATTTATCCTTTTACATACAGGGTTCATAACGCAGCCCCACGCTAGTCCCCGGTGGGCTGGCAGGGCACCTGGACAGACCTACAGTTTACCAGCAGCCCTTTTTACACAGGTTCTGGAGGCCTGCTGGTGGATCCTGCCAGCACCATGGCACCCAGGTGGTCTCCTTGGGTCACCGTGGGCCACAATTGGGTCTCCACGGTAGGCCCAAGGATGTCTGGGAGCCCCGGGTCAAACCCACAGGTGTCTGCGGGGCCAAGGGTGGTTCCCTCGGGGGTCTGGGGAACTCACGGGTGCTCACTACGGGTCCGCGGTGCCCCCACAGAAGTGGGACCACACATCATCATCCCCGCACCTACGGGTCAGCGGTGCCCCCACAGAAGTGGGACCACACATCGTCATCCCCGCAGACTATGGGTCCGTGGTGCCCCCACAGAAGTTGGACCACACATCATCATCCCCGCATGTGTCACCCGTGGAACCACCAGCCTGATACCCTTGGGATACCCGAGGATACCCACAGGTGGTCTCCAGAGGCCCCACGCAAAACCACGGAATCAAACCCTGAATGTAAAAAAAATAAACCTGGCCTATACATTCAATACATACACCCTCCCCCCCAACACCTACAGTACAATAATGTGCAAAATAACTATTATCCAGATATGGATAATAGATTAATTGCCCATTATTAAAAACATTAACTAGCATATACAAATAAATAAAGTACTACTGACCTCATCAATACGAAGTGTCCGTTGCCAGCAAAATCCTTGTCTTGTCCACAACATACATAGCAAATACAAAGCCAATACATTGCAATTACATTCAGATATCAATTAACCCCTTAAACACCTTATCAGATAATAACCGCAAAGGTAATTAAGGGGTTAAGCCACACAGGACCGATACCCACCCTTCACCCATGAATTTGTACTGTGGCTTCATCATGCAACTATATATATATATACTGTATATATATACAGAGAGACAGAGAGAAAGAGAGAGAGATATATACAGTATATATATATATATATATATATATATATATATATATATATATATATATATATATATATATATATATATATATATATATATATATATATATATATATACACACACGTTATATACACACCCATGATAAACCAATATACAGTACAAATAAATGTAGAAGGGTTATCAAAAGCATACTGCCCTACAACCAAGTAAACAAAAATCAAAAGCCAATACATTGCAATTACATTCAGATATCAATTAACCCCTTAAACACCTTATCAGGTAATAACCGCAAAGGTGATTAAGGGGTTACGCCACACAGGCCAGATACCCACCCTCACCCATGAATTTGTACTGTGGCTTCATCATGCAACTATATATATATACTGTATATATATACAGAGAGACAGAGAGAAAGATATATATATATATATATATATATATACAGTATATATATACAGTATATATATATATATATATATATATATATATATATATATATATATATATATATATATATATATATATATATATATATATATATATATATACACACGTTATATACACAACCATGATAAACCAATATACAGTACAAATAAATGTAGAAGAGTTATCAAAAGTACTGTCCTACAACCAAACACTTCTCCATACATACACACTAAATTAAAATTAATTTCTTTTAATATTCATAACTGATCTCTCAATCTAAATCATCACTAAACCTCTGAAAAGCCATTTAAACAACTTACATTCCAATATAAATGATGCCTAAATATCTATGCACCATATACATTCTGCAAATTAATCAAACATGTAAACAAAAATCAATTAGCAATCATTATTTACATCCCTAAACAATTCACACTAGATCCCGAACAATAAAACCATTAACAAATTCACGCCTAGAGCAGAACAATTAAGCCTTTGAAAAAATTTAAGTACCGACAAAAATACAACCTTTACAAACCAAGCCTATCCCTGACCTTCCTCAAACACACAATACAATACCAAGGAATACATCTATCTAATTTTAAAATACTTTAAACTCACAATAAAGCATACTGTAGCAGCATACACAAAATAATTTAAAACACATCTAATCCAGCTTTTAAAACAACATCATTTCTTACCCTGTACTGTACTGTATGTATATATCTCTCTAGACATATATACATACATACATACAGTGGCAAGAAATGATATACCACAAAAAAAAAAAAATACACATGTTAAAAAACCTTTTGAAAAAATTAACAAGTTAAATAAAATAAATTTCTTTACTGTAGTTCACTTACCATTACTTGCCCCCACCGACTCCCGTTGCGCAGCTTACTCACGAACCAATCCACGATCAGGAACCCATAAAATAAAAAAACATAAAATAATAAACATTAAACTAAAAATCCAAATCAATCCACGGGTCTTCTATCTGTAATCCATCTTCATCTGTGTTCTTCTTTCTTCTATCTCCTTCCAGCGGGGCGGGGCGGGGTCTTCTCCCCGTCTGCGGCCACGCCCTGGTCTTCTTTCTTTCCCGGAGTTCCTTCCTCCGCGGCGTCTGGCTTCAAAATGAGACGACATAGGCTTTTAAAGGCCTATGATGTCACATTTTGCGTCATGGTTCCCACGGTCCTGATTGGACCGTGAAAACCATGTGTTTTGGCCGACAAAAAAAAATGATGACATCAAATGATCACATGGTATGGTAGCCAATCAGAGCGTGGGAACTCCATCCCTACTCTGATTGGCTACCATACCATGTGAGGGCGGCCATGTGCCTTTTCATGACGTCATCTTAAAGGCAATTGAAGCAAAGCCATTCTGATTGGCTGTGCTTTCATTCCCTTTAAGTGACGTCATCATTTTTTTTTTGTCGGCCAAAACACATGGTTTTCACGGCCCAATCAGGACCGTGGGAACCATGACGCAAAATGTGACGTCATAGGCCTTTAAAAGCCTATGTCGTCTCATTTTGAAGCCAGACGCCGCGGAGGAAGGACCTCCGGCCAAAAAAGAAGACCAGGGCGTGGCCGCAGACGGGGAGAAGACCCCGCCCCGCCCCGCTGGAAGGAGATAGAAGAAAGAAGAACACAGATGAAGATGGATTACAGATAGAAGACCCGTGGATTGGTTTGGATTTTTAGTTTAATGTTTATTATTTTCTGGTTTATTATTTTATGGGTTCCTGATCGTGGATTGGTTCGTGAGTAAGCTGCACAACGGGAGTCGGTGGGGGCAAGTAATGGTAAGTGAACTACAGTAAAGAAATGTATTTTATTTAACTTGTTAATTTTTTCAAAAGGTTTTTTAACATGTGTATTTTTTTATTTGTGGTATATCATTTCTTGCCACTGTATGTATGTATGTATGTATATATGTCTAGAGAGATATATACATACAGTACAGTACAGGGTAAGAAATGATGTTGTTTTAAAAGCTGGATTAGATGTGTTTTAAATTATTTTGTGTATGCTGCTACAGTATGCTTTATTGTGAGTTTAAAGTATTTTAAAATTAGATAGATGTATTCCTTGGTATTGTATTGTGTGTTTGAGGAAGGTCAGGGATAGGCTTGGTTTGTAAAGGTTGTATTTTTGTCGGTACTTATATTTTTTCAAAGGCTTAATTGTTCTGCTCTAGGCGTGAATTTGTTAATGGTTTTATTGTTCGGGATCTAGTGTGAATTGTTTAGGGATGTAAATAATGATTGCTAATTGATTTTTGTTTACATGTTTGATTAATTTGCAGAATGTATATGGTGCATAGATATTTAGGCATCATTTATATTGGAATGTAAGTTGTTTAAATGGCTTTTCAGAGGTTTAGTGATGATTTAGATTGAGAGATCAGTTATGAATATTAAAGGAAATTGATTTTAATTTAGTGTGTATGTATGGAGAAGTGTTTGGTTGTAGGACAGTGCTTTTGATAACCCTTCTACATTTATTTGTACTGTATATTGGTTTATCATGGGTGTGTATATAACGTGTGTATATATATATATATATATATATATATATATATATATATATATATATATATATATATACTGTATATATCTCTCTCTCTCTCTCTCTCTCTCTTTCTCTCTGTCTCTCTGTATATATATACAGTATATATATATATATAGTTGCATGATGAAGCCACAGTACAAATTCATGGGTGAGGGTGGGTATCGGGCCTGTGTGGCTTAACCCCTTAATCACCTTTGCGGTTATTATCTGATAAGGTTTTTAAGGGGTTAATTGATATCTGAATGTAATTGCAATGTATTGGCTTTTGATTTTTGTTTACTTGGTTGTAGGGCAGAATAGAGAGTGAAGTAGAAAAAGAACCCAAATACAGCACTCAGGTTCACGCTGTGTGTTAAGTGAATGATTTAAAACATAACTTTATTGTACTGTATCTCATTTATAAAATAATGGGTGTTAAAAACTGACGCCCTGAAGGAATAGTGACCTTCAATACTAGAACCATATAGGTTTAGGGTCTAGAGTGTTAATGTGTTCTGTAAAAGACAGTTAACACATTGAACTAAAATCATTAAGAGGATCTATCCAATCTATACTCACTGGCTCTAAGGAGAGTACTAATGGCCGCAAGCGCCTAAAGCAAACCAGGTATGGCTAGATAATTAATGTGTGCTCAGAGACTATCAGGTAAGTAGCTACCGGTCACTTATATGCTGACAAGGTAAATGAGGAGTTGAGACTCCAGTCAGTAATTATAGTGACCTTTGGTTAGGTGCGGTGCTTGGTCTGATTGACCTATGGTGCCCTGCTATAGTATAGAGTAATGGTGAGGGTCTGACCACTAATAACCTCAGTAGTAGTGTACACAGGTTAATTGCACTATGTGCAGGCTAATGCAGGGAAGAGCACACTGACAACTATAGCTGTTGGTAGCTACCAAGGAAGGTAGTTTGGTCAGAATACATGAGCTGGTACACAATAAATATCAGAGGCGATAATCGGTAATAATAGGCTCTCAGCTGCTTAGTGAGTGACAAACTGTAAATGTTATGACCCTGAGGATAGGTATACTCTTGTACAGTGACTGATACCTCCTTAAACCAGGGATCTTTGAAAACAATTACAGATATAAGCAGTCTGAGTGCTGCTGGAAACTGTAGAGTCCCTATAGGCTGCTATCAGGGAATCCCTGAGTGATAGTAATGTCCAGTGCAGCTCGCTGTAAAGCAAGGGACCTAATAGGTGCTAGAAAACTCTACCATAAATAGAACAACCAATGCCAGTATTAGAGAGGACTGGAGAGGTTCAGAGTGTCCATCGGGGCACTTTGAGAACCTGTATGATCACACGAGCAGGGAACTGCATCACCTCGCAGTCTGAGACTGTGAATGCGGTGAAGATCAGACCCCCTGCGCGTGCACGTTGGAGAACAGAGCCGTTGGTTGTAGGGCAGTATGCTTTAGATAACCCTTCTACATTTATTTCTACTGTATATTGGTTTATCATGGGTGTGTATATAACGTGTGTGTATATATATATATATATATATATATATATATATATATATATATATATATATATATATACTGTATATATCTCTCTCTCTTTCTCTCTGTCTCTCTGTATATATATACAGTATATATATATATATAGTTGCATGATGAAGCCACAGTACAAATTCATGGGTGAAGGGTGGGTATCGGTCCTGTGTGGCTTAACCCCTTAATTACCTTTGCGGTTATTATCTGATAAGGTGTTTAAGGGGTTAATTGATATCTGAATGTAATTGCAATGTATTGGCTTTGTATTTGCTATGTATGTTGTTGACAAGACAAGGATTTTGCTGGCAACGAACACTTCGTATTGATGAGGTCAGTAGTACTTTATTTATTTGTATATGCTAGTTAATGTTTTTAATAATGGGCAATTAATCTATTATCCATATCTGGATAATAGTTATTTTGCACATTATTGTACTGTAGGTGTTGGGGGGGAGGGTATATGTATTGAATGTATAGGCCAGGTTTATTTTTTTTACATTCAGGGTTTGATTCCGTGGTTTTGCGTGGGGCCTCTGGAGACCACCTGTGGGTATCCTCGGGTATCCCAAGGGTATCAGGCTGGTGGTTCCACGGGTGACACATGCAGGGATGATGATGTGTGGTCCCACTTCTGTGGGGGCACCGCGGACCCGTAGTCTGCGGGGATGACGATGTGTGGTCCCACTTCTGTGGGGGCACCGCCGACCCGTAGGTGCGGGGATGATGATGTGTGGTCCCACTTCTGTGGGGGCACCGCGGACCCGTAGTGAGCACCCGTGAGTTCCCCAGACCCCCGAGGGAACCACCCTAGGCCCCGCAGACACCTGTGGGTTTGACCCGGGGCTCCCAGACATCCTTGGGCCTACCGTGGAGACCCAATTGTGGCCCACGGTGACCCAAGGAGACCACCTGGGTGCCCTGGTGCTGGCAGGATCCACCAGCAGGCCTCCAGAACCTGTGTAAAAAGGGCTGCTGGTAAACTGTAGGTCTGTCCAGGTGCCCTGCCAGCCCACCGGTGACTAGCGTGGGGCTGCGTTATGAACCCTGTATGTAAAAGGATAAATCTTGTATTTATGGGGGGGCACAGGGGGTGGGTAATGTATTTAATAAATATAATGCTGTTTATTGTGGGTCATTGTACTGTTTTTATTGTGGGTACTGGGGGTGGGGTTTTTCCCCAACGGTATGTGGGTAGGCCTCCCTTGTGGGTACTGACTGGGTGGTTAGGCCTCACGGGGGGGGGGGGTTAGTGTGGGAGGGTATGTAGGCATCCCGAGTGGTGGGTGAGGGTGGGTTAACCCCTTCATGACTGTAGCGGTTAATAACCGCTATGGTGATTAAGAGGTTAGGGGACATTACTTTGTATGTTTTAATTTTTGTGTCTGTTTTGCAGAAGCGGAGGGGCCATGGCCAGGATGGGGGGGGTAACGGTATGTGGGTAGGGGGTGAGGGTGGTTAGACCTCACAGTATGCACATTGGGTCCCCCCCCCCTCCCCACATTTACATACACTGCACTGACAGCAGGGAGGGAGATTTACTGGTAACAGAAACATCTCTCTGCCTTCAGTGTAATCTGTTTAAAGCCCCCTCCCCCCTAATGTGTGTTTCTGTAAAATCTCTCTCCCTTCAGTGTAATCTGTTTAACAGAAACATTAGGGGGGAGGGGGCTTTAGGCCTTTACATCTCTCTCCCTTCAGTGTAATCTGTTTAACAGAAACATTAGGGGGGAGGGGGCTTTAGGCCTTTAGGCCTTTACATCTCTCTGCCTTCAGTGTAATCTGTTTAACAGAAACATTAGGGGGGAGGGGGCTTTAAACAGATTACACTGAAGGCAGGGAGATACAGGGAATGTACTGTATTGTTCATCATGTACATTGCAATGCTGTGTATAATGTATAATGTTTTTTACAATTAAATAGATGTAATCCTTGGTATTGTAAGGATTAGCTTTGGTTTTAAATTGTGTTTTCTGGTTGGTACTTACAGTATATATTGATTTTTGTTTACTTGATTGGTTAAAATAGTTGACTTGTTTGGAAGTGTTTGTATTTACTGGTAGAGTAGCTTGCAATTATATTGTTAACATTCATTTGCAGAATGTATATGGTGCATAGATTTTATGCATCATTTATACAATGTAAATGCAATGTACTGTGTGGATTGGAATGTTATGTTTTATATTGTAAAATCAGTTAGGATTATTAAATGGATAATTATTATTGTCTGTATAGAGAAGCGTTATTTGTAGGACAGTATGATTTTGATAACCATTCTACATGTATTTGTATATTGGTTCATCATCTGTGTGTATATATACTGTATACTGTATATATCTATATCTATATCTATATCTATATCTATATATATATATATATATATATATATATATATATATATATA
Source organism: Ascaphus truei (assembly GCF_040206685.1). Classification (NCBI taxonomy): domain Eukaryota; kingdom Metazoa; phylum Chordata; class Amphibia; order Anura; family Ascaphidae; genus Ascaphus; species Ascaphus truei. Next base: position 236,332,164 of record NC_134483.1, read on the forward strand.
TATCTATATCTATATCTATATATATATATATATATATATATATATATATATATATATATATATATATATATATATATATATATATATATATACACATTATATACTTATATGTATTGGGATTGTTATTATATATATACAGTACTGTATATATATCCAGTATATATATACAGTATATATTTATTTCTCTTCATGTATTTATTTATTTAGATTTATTTATTAATTGTGGGGCTGCTGTGCGTGAATTTTTTTTATTGGGGGTGAGGGGGGTGTTTGGCCCTGTGTGAGTTTAGGACTTGCAGCAGCAGCACAATTAATAAATTAATAAATAATCTAAATAAATAAATAAATAAATGAATATAAATAAATACATTTAAAATACATTTTTATTGATAGTGTAGATGTGCAGAGGGTCTCCAGAGCAGAACCGCACTGGTTTCAGGTCTGGGGACCCCCTGCTCCCCGAGATACAGGCCCCTTTAGGGGGTGCCGGTATCCCTCTGCTCTGCTTGGTTTACAGGCCGCGATCACGTGGTCAGGCCCTTTAAACCAAGCATAGGGATACCGGCACCCCCTAAAGGGGGCTGTATCTCGGGGAGCAGGGTGTCCCCAGACCTGGAACCAACGCGGTTCATCTCCGGAGACCCCCTGCACATCTACACTATCAATAAAAATGTATTTCAAATGTTTTTATTGTCATTTATTTATTTATTTAGATTTATTTATTTATTTTTTGGCGGCTGCTGTGTGTGTGTATTTTTTTTATTGTGGGTAGCGGGGGTGGGTGAATGGGGTATTAGCCCCAACGGTGCTTGTTTAGGGCTTGCGGGGGGGGTAGCGGGAGGGCTTAACCCCTTCATGACCGTAGCGGTATTAACTGCTACGGTCGTGAAGGGATTAAGTGCACCCGCAACCCCCCCGCAAGTCCTAAACTCACACCAAGGGCCAAATACCCCCCTCACCCATCCCCACTACCCACAATAAAGCGGGCACTGTGGGTAAACCCCTTCATTGCCTTAGCGGCTATCCGCTATGGTAATGAAGCAGCATTTCTGTATTTTTAATAATATTGAGCAGGAGCAGGGGGGGTCCCTGAGCATTAATTTCTGGCTCAGGGAACCCCCTGCTCACTGTACAATATTATTAAAATACAGAAATGCTGCTTCTTTACCATAGCGCATAGCCGCGAAGGTAAAGAACGAGTGTTTATTTATACTGTATACTGTATGTGTTTTATTGATACTGTACATGTGCAGATGGTTTCCAGAGCAGAACCGCACTGGTTTCAGGTCTGGGGACCCCATGCTCCCCGAGATACAGGCCCCTTTAGGGGGTGCCGGTATCCCTCTGCTCTGCTTGGTTTACAGGCTGCGATCACGTGATCGGGACCTTTAAACCAAGCAGAGGGATACCGGCACCTCATAAAGGGGGCTGTATCTCGGGGAGCAGGGGGTCCCCAGACCTGAAACCAACGCGGTTCAGCTCCCTGCACATCTACACTATCAATAAAAATGTATTTAAAATAATTTTAAATGTGCCGATGTTTGCGCAGAGAGAGCAGCGGATCTCTCTCTGCTGCAAACACATCTCGCCCCCGCCGCCCATATAGTAGTATCATTTACATTGTATGTATGTGCATATACAGTACTGTATGTGTACAGTACTGTATGTTAGGGCTTATAGGGGTTGTTGTTATACAGTATATATATATACAGTATATATACTGCATTACAATTCATTATAGGGGACGGCTTCAAAGAGAACAGCTCGCAAGCGCCACCATGTGTATTTACACGGCATTGCAGTATTGCAACCAGCCGGAATAAAATGCTTAAATCCCTGCCGGGAAAATAACGCAATGCACTCTGGCAGAATACGATCAGAAACCTGAATACACCCGGGTATACCCGAATTCGCGGGACTAGCCGAGCGAGAATAAAGTGTGTCGGTACTGTATGTTATTTCTAATTTTAGCCGCCAAAGGTTCTATGGTGAGAGCAAAGAGGAGGGGGGACAAGGGGCAACCCTGTCTTGTACCATTTCTTATTTGGAATCTCTCTGAGTTTCTTCCTGGCAATTTTACAATTGCTGATGGGTTTTGGTACAGCGCTTGGACTCCTTCTAGGTATGTATCTTTGAAGCCGAATTTCTCTAATGTTTTGGTAAGAAAAAGCCAATGAATTCTATCAAATGCCTTCTCTGCATCTAAGCTTAATAGCATTGCCTTGGAGTCTTTAAGGTGGACATGTTCAATAATATCAAAAATCTTTCTCGTATTGTCAAAGGCTTGATGCCCCAGAACGAACCCCACCTGGTCAATGTTTATTAATCTTGGCAGAATGGGGTTTAGTCTTTTCGCCAAGATTTTACTATATAGTTTCAGGTCATTATTTAGAAGTGAAATGGGTCTATAGCTCCCGCATTGTGTTGGATCTTTCCCTTCTTTATGAATAATGGCCAGGTTGGCTAAGGACATTGATGAAGGGATAGGGTTCCCTTCCAGGAATGAGTTGAAGAGGCTCAGCAAATGTGGGGTTAAGATTGGGAGAAACCTTTTGTAATAGGTATTGGAGAAGCCGTCTGGGCCTGGTGCTTTGGATATTTTAGAGACCTTTACTGCGGATATCAGTTCTTCTTTAGTGATTTTGGTGTTGAGGTGGGAATTTTCTTCCTCTGTCAACGTGGGGAGATCACAGTCCGCAAGGTAGCTTGAAATTGATTCCGCCCTTGCCGACTCCGAGGCCCCCTTCTGAGTTTTCATATTGTAAAGTTTGGAGTAAAATTTAGTAAATTCGTCTGCTATTTTCTTCTCGTTGTATAGCACCTCGCCAGACCCACTCCTAATCACCGTGATCCGGAATCTTTTTTGTACGCCTTTGAGGCGTTAACTTAGAGGCTAACAGTCTATCGGCCTTGTTACCTTTGTCGTAGTATCTTTGGTTTGTCCATTTGAGGGCTTTTTCCACATTTTCAAGTTGGATGTTTTTTAACTCATTTCTAGTGGTGGTCAATACTTTATATATTCTTTTAGATGGGTTAGTTTTATGTTTTTGTTCCCAATTAATTATTTTTTCTGTCAGCTCTTTTATTATTTTTGCCTTAATTTTTTTCTTGTGGGAGGCAATTGAGATAAAATTACCTCTGATTGCTGCTTTATGAGCTTCCCATAGTATGGCGGGTGATGAGACCGTACCACAGTTATTAGTAAAGTACTACTTAAGGGCCTTTTTGATCTTCTTCTCCACCTCTGGGCAATTTAATAGTGTGTCATTCAATTTCCAGTTATAGGAGAAGGTTTTAACGAAGGGGACCGATAGGGTTAAAGTGATTGGTGCATGGTCCGACCAGGTTGTCGGGCCTATGTCTGAGCCTATGGCGGCCTCTAGGACATTCCTGGATCCCAGAAAATAGTCAATGTGAGAGTAGGTCTGGTGAGGTGCCGAGAAAAATGTATAGTCTCTTTGGCCCTGGTGTTGGGTTCTCCATATATCCATTAGTGAAAATTCTTTAAGTATCTCTCTGAATCTCTTCCCTTTGCTTAGGGACTGGGGTGTGTGTGGTCGGCCTGGGGTGAGTGATTTGTCCTCTGTTGGGTTTAGGACCATGTTCAGGTCTCCCCCCACTATTACAGAAGATAGATATTCTGGGTCTAAGTCCTCTAATACTTTTTTCAGAAAAATTGTCTGGTTTTCATTTGGGGGCGTACAGGTTGACCAGAGCGATCGCTGTGCCTGAGAGTGTTCCATACACCACAATAAATCTACCCTCTGGATCTATTACTGTCTTTGTTTGACTGAATGGGGTTCCTTGATGGACTAAAATAGCAACTCCCCTTCTTTTACTGCTAAATGAGGAATAAAACCCCAAGGGGAATGCGTTTTGGAATGTTTTGGGCGGATTTTGAGATGTAAAGTGCGTCTCCTGGAGGAAAATGATATGTATCTCCGCCAGACCTCTTCATTTCTTGGAGGGCTAGTCGTCTTTTTCTATTGTTTTGTAGGCCTTTCACATTAAGAGAGACCAATTTGATTGTAGAGGGGCTAGCCATAGGGGCTTTTGGCAGTGAAGTATCCTAGAGCCTCACCTTTTCCAACAGTGAGGGCCCGCTTTGGTGCCTCTTTTACCTCCTTTAAAGTTCGGGGCCGTGTAGTCTGTGAGGCGTAATCACCTAGGTTATCGTCGCCCCCCCTAGGAGAGAGGGGAGGGAAGAAAAACGGGGAAAGGGAAAGACTGGGGCGGGAAGGGAGGAGGGGGTCCTGCTGGGACAGTGTCAGCATGGAGTTGTGAAAAGGAAAAAGAGAGAGGCTAGGCTTCAGAGTAGCCTAGTAAAAGTGGAGACCGGTAGTCTACTAGCCGGTTGTTGGGCTTAAGGCCCTTGGGAGGTGAATCCGGGTCTGCCGCCTCTTTAGGTCAGGTGGGGAGACGTGGACCCTTCCTTACTTTTATCTATTACACCTTTGGTACAGACTCAGGAGTTTAGATTGGGACCATGGGTAAGAGGTCTATTCTGGGGGGGGAGGGGGTGGTGGGTAGGGGGGGGGTAGGTAGGGGGGCGAGGGAGATTGGGGGGGGGAGAAAAATAGGGGAGGGTGGTAAGGTGGGTGGATGGGAGGGGTTGGGCGGTGTAGGTGGGGGGTGGTGAATAGGGGGGGGAGGGTGTATGTTTGTGCCTGTCCGAAGGGGTCCAGCATCCATCATACTTTGAACTGTCTATCAACTCGGGGGGGGGGGGGGGTCTATGTGGGCCAGAGACCTGTATCCACTGAGCTGGGGGTTTTCAGCTTTTTCCCCCTTTGGGTTACATTGTCACATATAACTTTTATTTCACCTTATGCTAACAGTGCATGTATTCTTTTGGTTGTCCACCAGTTGGGGCTCGCCAATTTGCGGCTGTGCATGTACTTTCCACACATACTCTATTTTATCTACGTTACGTTGGAGGGGGAGGAGGAGGGGGGAGGGTGAAGAGGAGGGGGGAGAGGAGGGGGGAGAGGAGGAGGAGGGGGGGAGGAGGAAGGGGGGGAGGAGAAGGGGGGGGGAGGAGGGGGGGGAGGGGGGAGGAGGGGGAGGGAGGGAGGAGGGGGGGAAGGGGAGGGGGGGTGGGAGGTGAGGGGGGGGGTGGGATGCCGCCTGCCGATTTAGGGCTCCTTCCACCTTAGCCTCTGTCCCAGTCGCCCTGGATGTTAGCGAGGAGATTTCCTCTCTTATGTCCCGCACTGCTTCTTTAATATCTGCTTGTAGGGATAGGTGAAGCTTGGCATGCATGGCGGTAAACAGTTCCTCCATATATTCCCTTGTTAGGGGTTCCCTCTCCTCTGGGTGTACATTCTCCCCCGAGGTGGCTGGTGAGCGGCGTGCTCCACCGCCATCTTGTTTTTTCCCCTGCTCCTCCGTTCTCTTCTGAGTCGGGGTAAAGTAGTTTGAAACCCCTTGGGCTGTTTGCTTCTTGCCCTTGGAAGTCATTCTGGGGTGTTTGCCTCTCCTCCTGAGCCGAATTGGGGAAAAAATTTCAGGCTTTTAGGTGTCTTTTATAGTAGTTTATTCAGTAGGATCCACGGAGCTCCTCTTTCACCCGACCATCCCTGGTGACGTCACCGGAAGCTCTCATTTATTTGTCTTTAAGCACCTCACAACCCTGTTTCCTTTCATTGTAATGCTAATCTCATTGCCTAATCTATCTCTGGCTAATTAAAATCACCCATTATGCAAATATGACCTACTGTAGCTTTGGGATTCTCTGTCGCTTGCAGTACTAGTGTTTGAGTAGAGGGGGTTAGGGTAAGTTGGGAAAAGGATGTCCGCATCAGCCTATGAAACTGGAACGAAATGAGGTGCAATGTAGGGCCAGAGGCAAACACAATTTATATATATAGAAAGGGGCTCTACCGAATGCACTCGTGGTGTTACGATGTAAAATGGGTGTAGTGCAAGTAAAACCCTTTTATTAATAGTTAAAATATTTTTATATAAGGGATCAGATAGGTTTATTCTCTTGGGACAGGTCATGGACTTGTACACCTGATCCCTTATATAAAAATATTTTTAACTATTAATAAAAGGGTTTTACTTGAACTACTCACACCACGAGTGCATTCGGTAGATCACCTTTCTATATATATAAATTGTACTAGTGTCTAGCAGATATCTAGCGTCTCCGTGAGAAAATGCACTGTATCTTACTGTACAGTAATTTAATTAGGGACATAAGGGCATGCATGCACAGAAATGTGATGACACGCATACGCGTTTCAACAAGGTTCCAATTTGACATTCATGCATGCGAAGAAATGTGATGACACGCATTTGCATTTCAACAAGTTTCCAATTTGACATACACGCATGCGCGGAATAAACATTTTACATTCAGAAGAAGAGGCAACGTTGTATTTTTGTATTATTCATTTTAACTTTATTATCCTATACAAATAAAATATTTCATTCATTAAAAAGACCTTTTGCTGTTTGTGTTAATATTTGTTATCTTATTTTGTATATGGCCAAGGAGCCTCAGAAAGGACTTCTTTCCATGTATAGTATAAAGTATGAACTCGTAACGTTAATCTTCAAATTAGAATTACACACAAGTACTGTATGGCAATAAAAGACAGGTGGAATTGCAATTAGATTTTTAAGACAACAACTCGCGATCACCCACTTGAGTTTCTCGACGGTATTGCAGACAACGCTAAAATGCCATTTTCTGCACGCAATCAAAACACTAGTAAACTCGCGTCTTAACGCGGGAAAATGTCAAGAAATCATGCACCATGACCGGGTATGCAAAAGAAAACAACCTGCGAAAAGATCGTATAATGGCCGCTGCATCTGTATTTACTCATTCCTATCTACTGTATTCTGTCCTGTTCATTATCTGTTTCTTGTCCCTCCCCCTCCTTCCTAGTTTAAAATCTCTTCCAACCCTTTTGGTTACTACATCTGTATCTAAAACAAAGAGTTTATAGAGATGAATACATATTTAAATTAGTATGTACTACTCTAAGTAAATCAACAAACCCTTGTGACTAAAAAGCTCATTCAATAATCATGAGCATTATTACTCTCACTCTTTTACTCTTCTATTCTTCCTTCTTCATCTCTTACATTTTCTTCCTTATTTATGCTTCATGCTTCACTCTCTTCTTTAACTCAGTTATCTCAAATGTGTATCCTTTTTTGTACATATAGTAGGAAGTATAGAATATCTACATTGTTTATATATTATTTGTAGGCAGTATTCAGCTGATTAGCATACAATCTGAAGAGTGCAAATATAATGCCCAATGTAGGATTTAACTCATAAAAGGTTATATCATATACTTTCTCTAATAGTGTACAGAACACTGGGAGTATTAAAATCTAGTGATTGATATATATGGTCAGGGGGAGAAGATTAAGTAATCTTTACACATACTCCCAACAAAAAGTTTCAACAATCAGTAGCTCTGGTCTGGTTATAATGTAATTTCAGTTCTACTTAACAAAATTATTTATTTATATTCTGACCAACTTGTTTCTACACACACATACACTGGCGACACACTTTATTCGAGCTCGGCTAGTCCCACGAATTCGGGTATACCCGGGTGTATTGAGGTTTGTGACTGTTTTCTGCCTGAGTGCATTGAGTTATTTTCCGGCAGGGATTGAAGCATTTTATTCCCGTTGGCTGCAATACTGCACAGTACATATATATATACTGCATTACAATTCATGAATTTATGCCATCTGGTAGACACGCAAAGCATTGCAGCCTATTAAATCCTAATCATTATCATTTAACAGATCAGCCGCCCATAAGCCAGGCATGAACCCAGGCTGGGAAGGCAAATGCAACGGGGCTTGTCAGAGGTGAGGAGCGGCGCATTCCAGGTATCTGCCAGGTACATACCGGGTATTTGCTCGAATAAAGTGTGTCGGTGCAGTACAGCAGGTAATTCCATTTGGCAAACTCAATGTGTATCATCAACTAATGTGGAACTTATTGGAACATTCTTCAGCACGTTTTCTGTAGGACTTACAGTTGTGTGAAAAAGAAAGTACACCCTCTTTGAATTCTATGGTTTTACATATCATGACATAATAAAAATCATCTGTTCCTTAGCATGTCTAAAAATTATGTAAATACAACCTCAGATGAACATCAACATGACCGTGTCATGATGTATTTAACAAAAATAAAGCCAAAATGGAGATGCTACTGTATGTGTGAAAAACTAAGTACACCCTTACTGCTTCCATGGGAATTAAGATGCTAAGTAGCAGACAGGTGCTGCTAATCAAATGCCCTTGATTTATTGATCATCAGCAAGTGTGGCCACCTCTATAAAAGCTGAAGTTTTAACAGTTTGCTGGTCTGGAGCATTCAGGTGTGTGTTAACACAATGCCAAGGAGGAAAGACATCAGCAATGATCTTAGAGAAGCAATTATAGCTGCCCATCAATCCGGGAAGGGTTATAAGTCCATTTCCAAACAATTTAAAGTCCATAATTCTACAGTGAGAAAGATTATTCAAAAGTGGAAAACATTCAAGACAGTTGCCAATCTTCCCAGGAGTGGACATCCCAGCAAATGCACCCCAAGGTCAGACCATGCAATGCTCAGGTAAATTGCAAAAAAGCAAGACTTACATCTCAGACTCTACAGGCCTCAGTTAGCACGTTAAATGTTAAAGTTCATGACAGTACAATTAGAAAAATACTGAACAAGTATGGTTTGTTTTGAAGAGTTGCCATGAGAAGCCTATTTTATCTAAAAAGAACATAGCAGCATGGCTTAGGTTTGCAAAGTTGCATCTGAACAAACCACAAGACTTCTGGAACAATGTCCAATGTCCTTTGACAGACCAAAGTGGAGATGTTTGGCCATAATGCACAGCGCCACGTTTGGCGAAAGCCAAACACAGCAAATCAGCACAAACACCTCATACCAACTGTCAAGCACGGTGGTGGAGGGGTGATGATTTGGGCTTGTTTTGCAGCCACAGGACTTGTGAACCTTGCAATCATTGAGTCAACCATGAACTCCTCTGTATACCAAAGTATATTCTAGAGTCAAATGTGAGGCCATCTTTCTGACAGCTAAAGCTTGGCCGAAATTAGGTCATGCAACAGGACAATGATCCTAAGTACACCAGCAAATCTACAATGGATTGGCTGAAAAAGAAAAGAATCAAGGTGTTGCAATGGCCCAGTCAAAAAAAATAAAAAAAAATAAAAAAATAAGCATATAAGTAACACAATACACAAAATAGTTATGAATGAGTCTTTGTGAAAACATAATAATCTGTATGCTGGTATAAGATGTGTGAGACTTCTCCATTTATTAATTTTACATTTGCTGCTTTTTATTTACAGTCTCCTAAAATATTTTGTCAAGCAAAAACTGCTGATAATCTTGCAAATTCCGAATTCTAGGTTTAGGCCAAATTTTGCCATACAGTGAACAAAAACAATATTTTAGTACTGGTCTTTTAGAGCCTGAAAAATAATATAAAATGTTTTAAGTGATGCCACTGACAAACTGGAACTGATGGTGATGGTGATGATGATGGTGAAGAAAATTGGGAAATAAGATTTCTATTCATTTTAAAGAACATAAACCTTCACAAACTGCTACTAGATAGATTATGTGTTATAAAAGACCCAGCTGTGATAAACACTTATTCAGATTTTTTAGGGTGTGGACAGCTAAGGAATATGTAAAATATTTCCTACAACAAAAGACAAAAATACCCAATGTTACATCCAATGTGACAAAATACATAGTTAAATACTTCAGTGTTTGTATTCTCATGAGTAAGGCTCATTTAGTTAAACCCTTTAGCCAAAGAATTATAAGCCGGCAGCCACTTCATGCCATGACCAGTATGCAGGTCCTAACACTACAAGTGATAATTCTCATTTATCTCTGCAGTGGAGGAATAATGGTCTCAGTAGACCTATCCTGCACAGGTACATGGAAAAACCTTCTACGTTAAAAGTGGGGATTGTGAGTTTAAACCCAGGGAGGAGGGACCACAAACCTCCAACCAACTGATACCAGTTGAAAATTAAAATGAATGAACACACAGTCCCTGTGTAACTAGTGCTCACCACAAACAGAACGTGACCACAGGCTGAGGTGGGGATTGAGAATAAACTGACCTCCAGCCACGTGAGCGCATCCAGATTGCAGATTGGTAGAAGTTAGCCTGGTCGGGGTTGGAGAAGTGCGGATCATCGAAGGTACTTGCCGTGGTCAGGGGTTGGAGAAGTGCAGATCAACGTAGTACTTGCCGTGGACAGGGATTGGAGAGGTGCGGGTCGTCGTAGGTACTTTTCTTGGTCAGGAGCGGAGATGGTCGGGGTCCAGGCACTAGCCAAGATCTGACAAGGAGCGAAACAAGAACAGCGGATGCAAGGTACAAGGCAGGAGGCAAAGATTGCAGTAAGCACTTCGTACGTAATTAAGTCAATTAAGTTTGCCAGAGGGCTGGCTGAACATATAAGAGGCCAGGAACCAATGGGCTGTGTGCAGGGTTAGGCAGTCCTGCCCACTAGGTAGGCATTGCCCAATGGCAGACGAGGGCGGAGACACTGCAAGTGCGGATGGTGAGCATTCAGTGGTGTTTAACCCCTCGTGTGCAGCTTGCACTGCGGCGTGATGTGTCACCTGAGTCCCCATGGGACGGAACATGGGGCGGAGCCTAAGCCCAAGTCTGGATACCTCCCCATCTGATGACAGGGTGCCGGGTCTGTCGCACGTCATGCATGTCGCTACAGGAGCGGGACCCAATTCTGATCCTCACACCCTGCAAGCTCTAACCCCAGGACCAGGCACATCATACATGTATGTGTGTGTCAATAGAAGTGCTACTGAGTGTGGTCAAATGTATACAACAAAAGACAAAATTACCCAATGCTACATCTAATGTGACAAACTACTGTACATCTGTAGTTAAATACTTCAATATTTGTATTCCCATGACTAAAGGTCCTTTAGTTAAATCCTTTGTTCAAAGCGTTATATGCCACTTCACGGCATGACCAGTATGCAGGTCCTAACACTACCTGTGAAAATTTACATTTTGAGAATTATTCCAAAAATGTTGGTTTACTTATCTTCAGATGAACCATTCGCGAATATGCAATTCTTCCCCAAACCAAAACTATATGGAGAAAGACACTTTGCTTAGCAAGAGTCCCAAGTGCTACATATGCCACCCAAAACACACCTTTATACAACACAATAATCCCAACCTCAAAATTGCCACCATCCCAAATCTCCTCTTTTGCAAAAAGAACTAGGCATTTTTCTTTTTTTTAATACTCAAAAGGTATTGTTGCTTTTACAGAGATGAAAAATACAAACACAACATCAGAATATGGGGGAAGTGTACAGAAAAAAGTAGTGGTGGGGAGGAGAGGGTAGGTGGGAGGGGACATTACCCTGTACATGTAAAAATAACTGACATTCTTGTAACAGCTCCACCATCTGAAATGCAACTATTGGTACAAGAGTCTCATAAAAGCATTGAGTGTTGGTTAAGACCGGGAATGGCAGCCTGGGCTACCCATGGTGCCAGACTTTCTGAAATATAGTGAGGGAGTAATTGCCATTCACTAGACTAGTCAGCTTTTCCATCTGGCAGAGAAATCAGATTTTTTTTCTAATTTTGAGCAGGGAAGGGAATTTTTTTTGTTCCTAGCTGAGATACTTGGGTACTCTAAAATATGCATTTATATTTTTAATGCTTTACTGAGGGATCTGTAATCTGAGGGATGAGATCCCATACTGTTATGTGTGTATACAGTATGTCACTTATCCACACCCTCTCCCAATGGCACAAGCATATGCTGTGTGTGCCCTATCTATAGTCTCTGCATTATGTGAAATTTGAAAAGAAAGCATGATAAATTAAGCAAAATTGCAATGCACAATTACTGTAGTTTTAATGATTGGTTAAATTTGTTGATATTGCCATATCTGTGCAAAATGTTTATAGCAAAATCAAGTGTTATTTTCACATGGGAGAAAATTTAGCAAATCTCTAATAGTACGTACAGTACAGTAGGATAATTTGAAACACACGAATAATACGTCTCTTACATAAAGCAATACAATTCATAACTACATTTTTTTTCATACTTTAAAGAAAATAAAAATATTGATACGCATGATAAAAATTAAATAATCAGTTTTATTTTTAAATCCATATAGAGTGTAACTATGCTGATTCTTTACTTCTCTATTAAATTACGTCCAGTTAAAAGATGATTGATCTAGGATTTCCCCAACAGTTAACATAGTGTAAACATTGCCGTGATCTGATGCTGAGCTCCCAATATGCCATTACAAATCCCCAAATTTATCATTCATGGTTTTTCCCTGCTCACTTCCTAAACTGTGAATCACGTTATGCAGTGTACATTATCAGGTACCCATGCGGACTTCATTATGTGGGGAAAACTACAAGAATGCTGAAGGAGCGGATCGCAATGCATAGATCATCCATCAGGAAGGCGCTATTGGAGACCATGAACAATGAAGATTTAAGACACCAACCAGTGGTGAGACATTTCAAAGATCTTAAACATAGCTTGGCAACGTTTCGTGCATGCCAATAGCGCAGGAGCATGTTTCAAGTAGGGGCGGCAACAGGAGCAAGTTACTTTTACAAATGGAAGCGAGACTTATCTATAGTCTTAATACTGTGACCCCTAAGGGTCTCAATGAGGACCTCAATTGGGGTGCTTCTTGTAACTAGCTCTGGGTCATATACGTATTTCACCCTGCTGTTGCATGTCCAGTGAGTGCATAGTGCCCGGGAGCTATTTTTGGCATCTGCATAGTCATTCAACCTTTTCTTTAATATCTTGGTTTCTCTATAGCACTTGTCTCTGGGACAAAAGATGTTAATTTATTTGCTTGTATATATCTATTAGACACATAATAGATAATAGATCATAATTAACAAATTGGTAGTGGGCACTTGTGTAGGTACATTAGTTGGTCTGTTTACATATCTCCCTGTACATCTGGCTGTGCTGCATGCTGTGCATTAATAGACACCTTAGCCTTGTCACCATGGTGTCATGGATGCCTTAGGGAATATGCAGGGTTAATAGTTGTTAGTCTCATTAGATCTCCGCCTCCAAGATGGTGGCTATACAGCCTGAGCACTGGATGTCATACTCCTATGGGTGTAGCAGTCAACAGGTAATAGAGCACAGGTGTTTGGTCACATGTGGTGAGGGTATATATATATGTCTGTGTGTCAGTCTGTCTTTGCACCCCCCTTGAAAAAGGTTCCACTCCGGAACCGAAACGTCGGATTGGGCAGCCTGTTCATTTTGTATTGATGCCTAACACAGACTTTTTTGCCTATACTGATCTGAGTGCAGTCTTCCTTTACCAGACGTGAGAATGGTAATATATATTCATCACGTTTTAAGTTTATATATACAGTATATATATCCATCTTATTCTATTAAGATCCAGTTAATAAAATTAACTCTTCAGGTTCAAGGGCAGACTAATGCTAAACCTACATGTTGAGACAGACAAAAATGATACAAAATAAACACAAATTATACATGACTAACAAATAAACACAATAATCCAAACATTTAAGAAAAGTAATTTTAAGAACCTAGAAAGTGGTACAGTGAGGACTACCCAGATTATCAAAATATCAAGTGTATGAATGTCCATAATAACCATGTTGCAATGAATGAATTACCAGTACACCCTAATTGTAACATTGATGGTATAATTTTGGGAAATGTTGGGAAAAACCTAAAGAAGGGTACCGTGAGGACTAACTCTACCAAAATATTGAGTTTGTGGATATCTATCACTGACTAATAAAAAATGAGTGATAACCAGTACATTCTATCATTTAAAATATATTTTTATTAATACTGTACCTAAAGAACATAGTATTCTTATTCAATAATGGCATAGAAATGTATTCAATAGCACATATATGTTCAAATTGCCACAATGATTCATGGATTAGTGAAATATAATTATTAATCTATAAGTAATGAATGATTTAGTGAATAAAAGATGCAAGTACACCATAGTATGGGAGTGGTTTGTGCCTCAAAATGAGGATATTTTTTATAGTTGTATTCTAATTAGATGCCTGAATCAAGCTATTCTTAACATCAATAACTTAAGAATTCTTATCTTGCCACTCCATATGAAATTGGATAACATTGTATATAAATTTGTTCCAAGATACAGCATTCTACTTTGTAAACACAACAATCAACTAAACGATCAAATTTATCAAAAAGAACAGATAATTTAATAAATGTACACCAAAAATATCCATAATTTAAAAAAATGGATTAAGTTCACTCAATTCATTGAGACCAAATGGTGATTTGCTATGCATTGTATATATCCAATACTCCTCTCTTTGTAGTAACCTAAGATCTCTTTCTCCCTTTATGGGGTCTCTGGGGATCACTTCTAAGCCTCTGAACCATAGATATTATAGTTTTCCTGCATGTTTATCTAGAAAATGTTGAGCCAAATGATGATTTTTTTCTCCAGTTTCAAGCAAGCGTTTAGCATTTTTGATTCCATTTACGGTAGTGCCGACGAGTATTCTAAAACAAATCTGGGGCAATCACCAACAAGATCCGGGTACATGCTGGGTACATGCTGGGTACATGCTGCAACATCTCAGTGACATTTCTGCAGACAGACTAATGGCCCATCAGATTAAAAGCGGGGAGTGTCCCTGGCAGTCCCATTAAAACTGAATGGGACTGCCAGGGACCGTTGCTGTGTTAATACGATGGGCCATTAGTCTCTGCAGAAATGTCACTGAAATGTTTGCAGCATGTAGCCAGCATGTACCTGGATCTTGTTGATGATAGCCCCAGATTTTCCAAGGCAAGTTTAAGGCAATTTTTAGAATACTCGACGGTGTACCTGTACATGTTCTCCAATCTGTATTTTGAGTGGTCTGGTTATCTTACCAATATAGTGATGCCCACAAGGGCAAGTAATCACATATATGACAACATTGGTAAGATATTTAATAAAGTGTACACCTTGTATTCTTTAACCGTCCCATTGTCTATATTAACTTTGTCGCGTGACATATATTTACACATAGTACATTTGCCCAGCAATAGTTTCCAATGGGTTTCTTTAAGAAGGTAGTTCTAGAATCCTTTTTATTTGGATTTTTTTTTAAACACTGGGAGCTAGAATATTTTTTAAGCTTCTTGCTTTTCTAAAAACTACTTTAGGGTTAGCTGGAATAATTCCTTTCAGGATGGGATCCCTTTTTAATACATCCAATGATAAATCCTTTTTTTTCTGATCTTGACCTATTGTTAACAGAACTCAGTTATAAATATTAGTGTTTTCTCTGTATCTTGAACAGAGTTTCAGCATTTTGGTATTAATAGAGATTCTCTAGTATATACATCTACTTATAGTGACAGATTTATTAATTAGTTCTCAATCGTATCCTTTATAAATCGTCAATAAGAATTTTGGATTGATACTCAAAATTGTTCACTTGTGAGCAATTCCTACAAATTCTAAGTAATTGCCCATATGGTATATTGTTGAGCCATGGACTGAATGATGACTTCCGTAATCCAAATCGGAATTGACATCAACCTTTTAAAAAAATGTTTTAGTGGTAATCTGATTGTTTACAATGTTTAGATTTAAATCCATGAAGTTAATTTCACTTTGAGCTATTTTCTCCATTTAATGTGATATTTTTATCATTTGTATTCAAATATAGAATGAACAATTCTAACTCCTCAAGTGACCCAGACCATATAATAGAAATATCATCGATATATCTTTATAATATTTTATGAATTTCCTAAACTTATTGTCTTTCACATGTATTCGCACTCCCATTGACCAATAAAAATCCCCACATAATTTGGTGCAAAACTAATTCCTGTGGCCATCCTGTTGGTCTGGATATAATATTGACCTTCAAATAAAAAAAAATTATTATTTAAAATATAAGTAATACTATTATAAATTATTGTTGTTTAGTAGGTAATGTATTGTCCTGGTTAAAAAAAAATGTGTGATGGCTCAATCCCTTGTGTATGTCTAATACATGTATATAATGAGACCACATTTAAAGTGACCCAAAGGAAGTGATCTTGACAAATTATTGATTGCAGTGAATTAAATACATCCATACTGTTTTTACTATGAATAGTCTATAATTGACGAGTTTATTTTATAAATTACAGTGAAGACAGAAATAATGAAAATGCTATCAAACAATAACAGCTAAAAATATAAAAACAGTGTTCTCATTCCTTTTCTTAATGTTACTACAAAACAAAGCTGCATGTAGCTTCAACAATTACCAAGTTAATTACATTTCATTAAAATTGAGTTATATCTCACTGAAACATATTTTTTCTTCAATTGCATACAATTTTGTTTTAAAGTGTGGCAGATATGCAAGCAGTTGTGTAACTAAATTGTTCTATGTATTTTACAAGAAAACATAACTGAAATTGTTCATTGAGAGGAGTAGTTCTACAGCAAACTCAATGGAAATATATTTAATTACAGTACTCTAAATTCTGATTCGTCTTTTACCGAAATCACAGATTAATCCAATTTATTTTAACTATAAAGTCACACTGAATAGAGCTGTATTGTTCCATAAGAGTCAACAAATGAAAAGCAGTGTTTGAGCAGTGTTCTTTAAGCAGTGTTCTTTGGTGATATGCTTTAGATAGAGTTTAAGCTGTTACATATTAAAATTATTTCCTTTATTGTGCATCTTTGTATAGTATCTGTATGTGTGGCATCAACCCTGGTCTCACTTAAATTAAGAAATGAAAACAAAATATATCTACTGTACTGCACAGATGAGGGGAACAAAAAATAAACACTTTATTTAAACAAAGAGAAACAAAGGCCCACCCTGAAATCATCCCTATTTAGTGTATCATGACCCAGTATTCTAACAGACTTGTTGCACTCCTATAGAAAAAATATATAAACAACTGATATATATATATATATATATATATATATATATATATATATATATATATATATATATATATATATATATATGCAAATATAACTGTATGCTCATCTGCATGTCTCAGGCAGTTCTGCAACCCTGCCTTTCCCCATTATCACCCAGCATACAGCACTTCCACTGCAGCAAGGGATTCTGGGAAATGACATGCAAATGAGCACACAGTGTCACTTTTTGCCTCAATAACCATTTTTAACATGGTTCCCTATAGGCTTAAGCTTGCTGCATGGTCACAGCTTTGAGCCCAGCCAGGGTTAAGGTGCATACCCAGAAAACCACCCACAGACAGCTGTTTCGACTTTTTTTTTTTTTTTTTTTAAATGTTTTATTCACATCACATATTTACAAACAGAAAATGAGAACTTTTCCAAAAGATAATAAATCACATAATTACATTTCTTCAATAACACATACTGTAAATACATTACTTTCTTTACAAAAAAGGTCAGAATTTATCTTGTCATTCCACAGCTTTTCCTTCTAAACACACAACAACAAAACCACTTTTCCACACCTTCAACTAACACCACCTGGATTCTCATATTCTCCCTATATATACTATTCTCATTACATTTTCTTTCTCTTTTTCCTCTTCATTTCTTTACATAATGTTATACCTCTATCTCTTTTCTAAACCTCCTTTCTTTAATTTTGCTTTCTTTTTCTGTTTTTTCTGCTTTTCCTGCTTTTTAACATACACCCATTCCATTATTTCCTCCCCATTTACAATCCCCACAAACTCCAAAACGTTTTCCACCTCTTCCCCTGAACAAAACTCTTCTCTCCTCCTCTCCTCTTCTTTTGCTTTACAGGATGCTGCTTCTACCTCTGCTGCATGTCTAATTATCCAATCGTCCTCACAGTCTTCCTACACTAACTTTTCCCTTTCCACAGAAAGACCCTTCTTACTTCCCCTCTCAACCTCTACCTCCTCCTCTGCTCTAGGCTGACATTCTTCATTCTCTTTATAATCACACATAAAGTCACAAAATAACCTCTCCTCTGTTGTAAGCCGATATACTTCCTTCTCTTCAGACTCACACAATATTTCACTCACCAACTCCAAAACTTTTCCCGCCTCTTCCCCTGAACTAAACTCCTCTTTTACCATTTTTGTCGGCCCAATACTTAGTTTTTCATAACCACCTCCCCCCAAATTTTCTTCATCAAAGTCCATAATCATTTCTCCTTGTTTTCCTTCATGATTCACCTTTTCCTTTAGACTGTCCATTTGTCCAAAAAGCCTCTCAGTACCCAAGGCCATGAAATGTCTATCTCTGTTGTCAAAGTTATTCTTCTTCGGATTATCACTCTTTGCAATAACCGGCATTCCTCTGTCATATGAGTGGTCACCCAGTCCAGGGAGCTGTCCTGGAAACCACAAAGAGCCTCCATTCCCTTCAAAACAAAACTTGGCAGGAGGGTAAGTCACCCCTCCCACTCCCTCAGAATCTAGCCCAAGGCAAACCCAAAACTTTCTTTCGCCATTGAACATTCCATATTCATTTCTTAGTTCTGCACCACCTTTAACAACTATACAAAAGTGCTTCAAAAAGCGCTCAATCGTTTCCTTCCGTACAAAGGCATTATTCATCTGTACAATCACCGGTCTTTCTCTCATCAAAAACTGGGGCGATACACTGATTCCCATCATCCTAGGATCTCCAGCACTTTCCTTCTATCTTTTATACACCTTCCAACAGTCCGCCTCCTGAAAGAAAGCCAAATCAAAGATCCCCTGCCTCTGGTGCTCCAGAAGACAAAAGATTTCTTCAAACTCCACCTTGAGCAAGTCTCTCATCACCTCCTCCACGATAAAGCGACGTCCCACTTGATCTTTCCAGGCTGTTTCCACCAGAAACCTGAGGGTGTTCTTCGTTGTCCCCTCCATCACCATATTCCGTCCACGCCTTTGCTCTCGTCCTTTCCGCTCCTGACCGCCTCCTGCACTCAAGCTGTCGTGCTCCGTCTGTCCGACCGTCAAGGATCTGGTGCTGCACCCCAAAAGCAGCGAGGGGGTTTAGTCCATCAGGACGATCCCCCAAGGCCAAGGCGCCGGCCCTTCACCATCTCTCTCTCTCCTTGTCCGCTCTTGATCACCTCCCGCTGCCTGAGATGGCGTACCCCCCTAATGGCAGCATGAGTCTTAAGTCCCTTCCGGAACGATGACTCAAGGCCAAGGGGGCACAGTCTCAGCTACACAGCTGTTTCGACCTTGATGGGTCTCATCAGTGTGGGGTTGATTTTACTGGGAATGCAAGAGAGGCTATGGGATAGGCTAAACCATAATACTGAGTTAAGTTATGGTGAGTAAAAAAAGTGACAAAAACCCTCCACAGGAAAGCAAATATGCAAATATAACTGTATGCTCATCTGCATGTCTCAGGCAGGTCTGCAACCCTGCCTTTCCCCATTATCACCCAGCATACAGCACTTCCACTGCAGCAAGGGATTCTGGGAAATGACATGCAAATGAGCACACAGTGTCACTTTTTGCCTCAATAACCATTTTTAACATGGTTCCCTATAGGCTTAAGCTTGCTGCATGGTTATATGAGCATACAGTTATATTTGCATATTTGCTTTCCTGTGGAGGGTTTTTGTCACTTTTTTTTTACTCACCATAACTTAACTCAGTATTATGGTTTAGCCTATCCCATAGCCTCTCTTGCAATCCCAGTAAAATCAACCCCACACTGATGAGACCCATCAAGGTCGAAACAGCTGTGTAGCTGAGACTGTGCCCCCTTGGCCTTGAGTCATCGTTCCGGAAGGGACTTAAGACTCATGCTGCTATTAGGGGGGTACGCCATCTCAGGCAGCGGGAGGTGATCAAGAGCGGACAAGGAGAGAGAGAGAGAGAGAGAGAGAGAGAGAGAGAGAGAGAGAGAGAGAGAGAGAGAGAGAGAGAGAGAGAGAGAGAGAGAGAGAGATGGTGAAGGGCCGGCGCCTTGGCCTTGGGGGATCGTCCTGATGGACTAAACCCCCTCGCTGCTTTTGGGGTGCTGCACCAGATCCTTGACGGTCGGACAGACGGAGCATGACAGCTTGAGCGCAGGAGGCGGTCAGGAGCGGACAAGCACGGGAGCAGGAGAGAGAGAGAGTGACGGACCGACGCCTTTGCCTGGGGGGATCGCCATAATAGGCTTAACCCCCCTGCTGCTATTAGGGCGTCGCACCGAAGCTCAGGATGATGAGGACAAAGACGGCGGCGATGGAGAACCGAAAGCAGACCATCAGATTCCTGGTGGTTGAGGCGGAGAGAGCCCGGGTGAGACTCCAGTATATCGTGGAGGAGATCTTGATTGACCTGGTGGAGATGAAGATTGCACAAGTCTACTGTCTGCAGGACTTCCAGGAAGAGGGAATCTTTGATGTGACATTCCGCAAGGAGGAGGACTGCTTGAGTGCATATGAGAGATGCAAGAAAAACGCGAGTGACCAGAGGATGAAGGGGATCAGTGTTATCCCAAGTTTTTTGTTGGAGGAAAGAAGCATAATTGTGCACATGTATGATCCTTTTGTGAAAAAGGAGGAGATAGCCTTGTTTTTGAGACATTATTGTGCAACTGTAAGAGATGGTGAAGAACTTTTGAATTGCTATGGGATATTTAATGGCAAGCGGGAATTTCACATACGTCTAAGACCGGACCCAGCATGTGCAGGGGGAGTGATGCACCCCCCTGCTGTTTTCAAGGTGGGTGGGAAAAAAGGCTTTTTGGAATATTGGGGCCAACCCAAGACATGTAAGAACTGTCAACAATATGGACATTTGGAAGAGAGATGTGGGGAGGTGGGAATGGTGTGTCACAACTGTGGTAAAGAGGGTCACGTGGCTGCAAAATGCAGAGTACAAAAGAAATGTGACTTTTGCTATGAGTCTGGACATTTGGCGAGAAAGTGTTTAAAGAAGAGTGAGATTTGGTGCACAAAAAGGAAAAGTACGATGTCATCAATTGTGGGTAATCGTGCTAGACAAATGACGAGACAGAGTCCGGAAAAGACTAATGTACAGGTGCAGAATAGTGAGAAAGGTCAGCTCAGAGGTTATGTCAGTGAGGATGGAAAGGGAAAAGGAGAGGCGGGAAAACTGTTGGAGTTTGTGAGTGAAATATTGTGTGAGTCTGAAGAGAAGGAAGTATATCAGCTTACAACAGAGGAGAGGTTATTTTGTGACTTTCTGTGTGATTATAAAGAGAATGAAGAATGTCAGCCTAGAGTAGAGGAGGAGGTAGAGGTTGAGAGGGGAAGTAAGAAGGGTCTTTCTGTGGAAAGGGAAAAGTTAGTGTAGGAAGACTGTGAGGACGATTGGATAATTAGACATGCAGCAGAGGTAGAAGCAGCATCCTGTAAAGCAAAAGAAGAGGAGAGGAGGAGAGAAGAGTTTTGTTCAGGGGAAGAGGTGGAAAAAGTTTTGGAGTTTGTGGGGATTGTAAATGGGGAGGAAATAATGGAATGGGTGTATGTTAAAAAGCAGGAAAAGCAGAAAAAACAGAAAAAGAAAGCAAAATTAAAGAAAGGAGGTTTAGAAAAGAGATAGAGGTATAACATTATGTAAAGAAATGTAGAGGAAAAAGAGAAAGAAAATGTAATGAGAATAGTATATATAGGGAGAATATGAGAATCCAGGTGGTGTTAGTTGAAGGTGTGGAAAAGTGGTTTTGTTGTTGTGTGTTTAGAAGGAAAAGCTGTGGAATGACAAGATAAATTCTGACCTTTTTTGTAAAGAAAGTAATGTATTTACAGTATGTGTTTTTGAAGAAATGTAATTATGTGATTTATTATCTTTTGGAAAAGTTCTCATTTTCTGTTTGTAAATATGTGATGTGAATAAAACATTAAAAAAAAAAAAAAAAAAAAGTCGAAACAGCTGTCTGTGGGTGGTTTTCTGGGTATGCACCTTAACCCTGGCTGGGCTCAAAGCTGTGACCATGCAGCAAGCTTAAGCCTATAGGGAACCATGTTAAAAATGGTTATTGAGGCAAAAAGTGACACTGTGTGCTCATTTGCATGTCATTTCCCAGAATCCCTTGCTGCAGTGGAAGTGCTGTATGCTGGGTGATAATGGGGAAAGGCAGGGTTGCAGACCTGCCTGAGACATGCAGATGAGCATACAGTTATATTTGCATATTTGCTTTCCTGTGGAGGGTTTTTGTCACTTTTTTTACTCACCATAACTTAACTCAGTATTATGGTTTAGCCTATCCCATAGCCTCTCTTGCATTCCCAGTAAAATCAACCCCACACTGATGAGACCCATCAAGGTCGAAACAGCTGTGTAGCTGAGACTGTGCCCCCTTGGCCTTGAGTCATCGTTCCGGAAGGGACTTAAGACTCATGCTGCTATTAGGGGGGTACGCCATCTCAGGCAGCGGGAGGTGATCAAGAGCGGACAAGGAGAGAGAGAGATGGTGAAGGGCCGGCGCCTTGGCCTTGGGGGATCGTCCTGATGGACTAAACCCCCTCGCTGCTTTTGGGGTGCCGCACCAGATCCTTGACGGTCGGACATGCAGATGAGCATACAGTTATATTTGCATATTTGCTTTCCTGTGGAGGGTTTTTGTCACTTTTTTTACTCACCATAACTTAACTCAGTATTATGGTTTATATATATATATATATATATATATATATATATATATATATATATATATATATATATATATATATTTGTATCAGTACCGTGTTAGCCGAGCTTCAATAATCAAAAATAAATAAATAGATGATACCGTTCTGTGGCTAACGAAATGCTTTTATTTGTGCGAGCTTTCGAGATACACTGATCTCTTCTTCCGGCGATGTTACAATGAATGAAGCAAGGATATATATAAAACCTAGGACTGCATCAATTTAATATAGTGTAACATTGATTGCTCATATGTATGTGTGTGTGTGTGTGTGTGTGTGTGTGTGTGTGTGTGTGTGTGTGTGTGTATTTTTTCTATAGGACTGCAACAAGTCTGTTAGAATACTGAGTCGTGAGACTGAGATATATATACAGTATATATATATATATATATATATATATATATATATATATATATATTATCAGTATGTATGTCTTTATTTATATATGTATGTATGTCTTTATTTATATAGCGCCATTAGAGTACATAGCTCTTCACAGTAGTAATACACGTGACAAACATATAAATAACACACATATATACTGATGGAGGGGCCGTTATTCGAACGGATCTCGAATCAATTTTCGTGTTGACCGCTGTATTCCATTCGGTATTTCCACGTTTTGACCACTATTCCTGCTGCGTTCACGCAATCTGGCACCGGGCAGCCACACGCTGTTGATCTGTTTAATTTAATGTTTTCTTGTTTCTATGGATGCAATTCTTCGCATATCCACCATGTGGCAGAAGTTAATAAATTATAATTTGGTTTCTATTCTTTGCGTATCCGCCAGGTGGCAGAAATTAATTAATTTAATTAATTGTATTGAATTGTAATGTGCATGGCACTTTGCTACTTTGTAAGGGTGCAGGTGTTTAAAACAGATAGCACCCACGTCTATACTGGTACATACTTACAGTGGCCTATTGTGAATTGACCTTGATTTTTTGAAGACGTTATGAAATTAGGCGTTCTTAATAAAAAGCTTTAAATACTCAATGTGTGCCTTTTTTTTACATTCTTTCCCCGCACAATTGCTGAGTGGACATTATGGCTACACCACAGGCATATAAAAAACCTGACTGTAGTTATGCATTTTTAATAT
Source organism: Ascaphus truei (assembly GCF_040206685.1). NCBI lineage: Eukaryota > Metazoa > Chordata > Amphibia > Anura > Ascaphidae > Ascaphus > Ascaphus truei. The sequence continues at coordinate 236,355,939 of NC_134483.1, forward strand.
ATCCGGCAATAAATGCTGCAGCAGATAAGATGGTGACTGTATCTGAAATATATGAATATTTAATTTCGAACCACGATTTTTACAAGCTTTCACCAGACGTTCATGGGTGGAAGCGTGCGATAAGAAAAACCTTAAGTAACGATCAGTGTTTTTTTCTCATTGCCCCTTCTGCCAGAGAGATTTGCGGGTATTGGGGTGTCATGCCAGAATACCAAGAAAAAAAGCACAGGTGCGCACCAAGGTAAGGGTATAATAATATATAATGTAACAACAATAATATAGAAACTTACATATAATTAAAACTTAGTTCATCTCCAGGTCTAGGTGATATCTTCATCTGTTAGACTCCACCGTAGATCAGGTCAGGGGGCGATATCCAATTCCTTACAGATGACAGTCCCGCGCGCTGGGGCTGACTCTGAGGCACTCACTGCAGTTTCACCTCCGCGTGAATCGGCGTGGTGTATGATGCAGTGTGCATGCGTAGGAAATAATTCCCCGCAGCTGTCCGAGGATGCCAGATCGTTGAGGGATCGCGACCGGAGTGAAAACACTTGAGTGTATGCCAGCCACCAAGATTAAGGTAAGCTGTTGGTCATGTGGCGGAGATACATCGATGATGTGATCGCCATCTGGGATGGCGATAGCACCTCATTCGATAACTTCATGGATGGGTTGAATAAGAATGAATTCAACCTCACCTTCACAAGTGAGCTGAGTCCAAATACCATCACCTACTTGGATTTGGAGATATATGTTTCTGAAAACAAGCTACTCACTAAAACCCACTTTAAGAGCACTAATGTAAACTCTTTCTTGCACCCCACGAGTGGCCATGAAAAAAGATGTATTGATAATATCCCCTACAGCCAGTTCTTGCGGATGAGGCGAAATTGTACTGACTTAGAGACATTTAAATCTCAGTCACAAATACTTCAAGAACGATTTCTACATAAGGGATATGATAGAACCACTGTTAAGAAAGCATTTAATAAGGCATTACGCTGTAATAGGGAGAAATTAATTTGCCCCAAAAGTAAGAACTTAGATCACCATATAAACGTTAATGACATTGGGAGCCAGGATACACCCATACATTTAGTGGAAGATACGATTGACAGTGAAGCCATTACATCTAACACTGTACCACAAATTGTGAGGCCAAAAATAAAGAAACACAGGGAAAAATACAGACCAGACAAGGATAACAAGACACCGTATTTCATTACCAAATTTAATAGGTCACATAATAAGATAAAACATATTCTTAATAAATATTGGTACATTTTACATTTGGACCCCATTTTGACAAAGTTTTTACCAGAAAGACCTCCTATTGTTTTTACAAAAAGTGATAATCTTAAAACCATGCTGGCCCCGAGCCTTCTAAAGGGCAGTGTCCCCAATAAGAAGAAGGACCTTAGAGATCTATTGGGGCTTAAAGGTAATCATAGATGCAATAGATGCAAAATTTGTCCAAGGATGCTGACACAAGATCACTTTAAGTCCAAAATGACAGATCACAAATATGAGATAAAAAATTATATTGACTGTCTGTCCACATATGTTATATATATTTTACAATGTGGGTGTGGACTACAATATGTAGGTCGCACAAAACGCCATCTTAAAATACGTGTGATGGAACATTTAAGAAATATTGTCAACATCCCTAAAACATTGGCCTCTGGTAAACCATTAACCCATTTGCTGTCCCATTTTAAGGATGTCCATCAATGCAGCACTACAGGGGTCAAATACATTGGTATAGAACATATCACCACTACTACTAGAGGTGGCGATAAGGATTTATTTATCGCAAGGAGGGAGCAATTCTGGATATACACACTCCAAACTAAACATCCTGGGGGGTTAAATGATTATGTGGAGTTGACTCCCTTCTTGTGGTAACTAAATGATAGGTGATCTTTTCTTTGCAGTCTGTTTTTATCATTTTTTTTTTTTTTTTATAACTTGAGTTTTATTGGAAAAGGCATACAAAATGTACAGTACAGAATATGGGTTTAAAGTGACAACTTGTGTACATTGGATGTACATAAAACAATGTAGATCATTCAGGCTTATTGGTGTAGATGGTGTAATCATGTGGTTTTTCGGTCCCTACTCGGCCACATGATGTATGAATAAATCATATAGTAAGAGCAATAATAAAAATAATAACCAGGATTAAATTACAATGGAAATATGTATATACATATATAAAATAAAATACGTAAAAAAAAAAAAAAAAAAAAAAAAAAAAACTCGGGGGGGGGGGGGGGGGGAGAGAGGGTGTGGGAAGGGGGGAAGTTGTGGGGGGAAAGGGGGGGAAGGGACGGAGATCTAGTCCTCGGGTTGATCTTGAGGTCATATTGGGAGTCTAGTCCCTCTTCGTTAGTTGCATGTTCGTTTGTCTATGTTGACTCCCCCAGAGGAGAACGCATCTGGTAATATTAATGCCAAATTGTGGTACTCTCAATCCCCGGGATATCTGTCTGTGCCAGCCAAGGCGTCCAGACTTTTAGAAAATTGTCGCCAGTGTCGTTAACTAAACTGGTTAACTTATCCATCTGGCAGATGAACCAAATGCGATTTCGAATCTTTGGGATGTTTGGTATATCAGGGCGTTTCCACAGTGCTGCGATCTCGCATCTCGTTGCGAGTGCAAAATGTGCTATTAGCTTGGAATTTGTTTTTGATAGGCCCGGCAGCGGTCTGTTTAGCAAGAACAGCCACGGGTCAGGGGGAATTGTGAGGTCAAAAACCCTCTGGATCCAATTTCTGATTTCGTCCCAAATCGGGAGTATTTTTGGGCAAGACCACAGCATGTGTAACAAATCTGCTGATCCGCCACACTGCTTGGGGCATAGTGGGGAGGATCCCTGTATGTATTTAGATAAATTCAGTGGGGTGAGGTACCACCTCATGAGGACCTTATATGCGTTCTCCTTTAGGGTGGTACATAAGGAGCTTTTGGCGGAGGCCAAGTAGATAGCGCTCCATTCCTCCTCCTCTAGGGTTTCCCCTAGGTCTGTTTCCCACTTAGTCCTATATGTGGGGATTTGTTTTTCAGGGTCAGCAGAACCGATTACCTCCCCGTATATTGTCGATATAAGTCCTTTTGTGTCAGAGTTAGCCCGACAGAGCTTTTCGAATTTTGTCAAAGGGGGGTATGGGGCGTATTTGTTGTAAAATGCTCTGGCCTGGAGGTATTTAAAGAATTCAGAGTGAGGTATTTCTTTTTCTAATCTTAATTGATCAAAGGTCTTGATTTTCTGGTTGTCTCCTTCCAGGTCTTTTATTCGTGAATAGCCTTTTTGTTTCCAGATCGGGATACTAGACCCCACCATGCCGGGTGCGAACGCTGGGTTATTCCAAATGGGGGACATCATCGAATGTTTTGATGTCAGGGAATTCTTAAATTTAGTCGTCTCCCAAATCGATAAAGAGTTGGTCATTGAGGTGAGCGGCATCTCTCTGCGATTAAACGCTGTTTTCGGTAACCAAATCAGGCCACTAAGCTCCTTTGGGGAGCAAGCGGCGTTTTCTAAATCTACCCATCGTTTCAATTGGGGCTTAGAGTGCCATTGAACAATTTGGCTTAATTGGGCCGCTTTATAGTATGTTAATAGACAGGGTACCGCTAAACCGCCAGCCGCAACAGGTCTTTTCATATTGGAGCGATTGACTCTCGATTTTTTGCTACCCCAGATAAATTTATAGATTTCTGTTTGGAGCGAGAGTATATCTGTTGTTTTAAGTGGCACAGGGAGTGTCTGAAAGAGGTATAGGATACGTGGCAGTAGGTTCATCTTGACACTATGTATCCTACCGATCCATGATATCCTCTTGGAGGACCATCTATTTAGATCTTTTTTAAGAGTCCGAATTAGTTGGGGATAATTTGCGCTATAGATGAGGTTGGCCTCTCTGGTGATGTGGATTCCTAAGTACTTTATGTGTTTCTGTTGCCAGTTGAACTGGAAGTTTAACCTCAACAGCTTTTCTGTGTGACTAGGGAGGTTAATATTGAGTGCTTCCGATTTGGATTGGTTAATTTTAAAGCCAGATATCTTTGAAAATCTGCTCAAGAGGTCAAATAGGTTGGGTAATGTGGTAAGGGGTTTTGTTATGATTAATAGGATATCGTCTGCATACAGGGCCGCTTTGTGTGATTGCGAGTAAGCGTTTAACCCTGCGATATCCGGGTTAGCTCGTATTCTAGCAGCTAGCGGTTCGATACAGAGGGCGAATAGAAGGGGAGATAACGGGCATCCTTGACGAGTGCCACTTTTGATTTGAAATGAAGGTGAAGGGAAGCCCTGATGTATCACCCTAGCTGTCGGGTTTGAGTATAACGACATAATCGCCCTACTCATCTGATCCCCGAAGCCAAATGCTGCGAGCGTTTTTTGTAAGTATGGCCAGTCTATCCTATCGAATGCTTTTTCAGCGTCCAGACTTAACAACATGCTTTGGGTGTTATTTTTGTTAGCCAATTCTATCAGATCAATAATACGTCGGGTGTTGTCCGCTGCTTGTCTCCCTGCGATAAACCCGACCTGATCTGGGTGTATAAGTCTGGGTAGGATAAGACACAATCTATTGGCCAGTAATTTAGCATACAACTTAATATCTGTGTTAATTAGGGAGATCGGCCTGTAACTTTTGCAGTCCAGCGGGTCTTTGCCAGGTTTATGTATTAGTGATATGGACGCTCGCAGCATATCCTCGGGGATGGGAGCTCCTGCTAAGATTGCATTAAACATGTGGAGCAACCTTGGGGCTAAATATTTCACATATTTCTTGTAGTAGAGCCCTGAGAAGCCATCTGGTCCAGGTGCCTTTGAAGGCTTAAGTTCTTTAATAGCCTGGGATACCTCTTCCAATGTGAAGTCAGCTCCCAGGGCCTGTCGGTCGCACTCTGTCAATCTACCCAGGTTCGAGTTAGCTAAGAAATCTCTTAAGGCTGTGCTCGTATATTGATTATGTGCCACTTTTTTCCCATCATATAGGGATCTATAGAATTCTCCAAATTCTTCTACTATTTTCTGTGGGTTGGCCGTAATAATATCAGATTTTAAGCGTATAGCTTGGATGTTAAACTTAGATTGCCTGTTTTGTAGTGCTCGGGCTAGCATTGTATCCGGTCGATTGGCTTTTTCATAAAACTTCCTCTTGGACCAACTCAATGAATTATCGGCTTTGGAGGTTAATAGCATATTCAATTCTATCTTGGTGTCTTTGATTGCCTGCAGTAATTGTATATCAGGGTTATGTTTGTGTTTGGATGTTAGGGTGTGTAGTTTGGATTGTAGAGCAGTGATCTTGGCCTCTCTTTCCCTTTTCCGCTTGGCTGTGATGCTAATAATGACACCACGTAGTGTAGCTTTGTGAGCCTCCCACAGTACCGCGTGAGATTCAACAGAGCCCGTGTTGATACGGAAGAACTGCTCTATTTCGTTCCCGATCATCCCGCAGGTTTCGGGTATCTTAAGGATTGCCTCGTTTAGTTTCCAGTTCGCCCCCGGCCGGCTGAGCCGGATATCTTTGCACCTTAGCTCGATTGGTGCATGGTCCGACCATGAAATATCATGGATCGCCGTATGGGAGACCATCGGAACCATTCGACATGAAATAAGGAAGTAATCGATTCTGCTGTATGTGTGGTGTGGGTGGGAGAAGAACGTGTAATCCCTGTCCAATGGGTGCATCTCCCGCCATATATCTGCCAAGTGGTTGTTTTTGCAACCCTGGAGCAGGGATGCCCTTGTTTTCTTATTATCTGACCCCCCTCCTCCTGATCTATCTAGGCCCGGATGCAATGTCGTGTTGAAGTCTCCCGCCAGTATAACGCAACCCTTTGCTATCGACTGCAGGGTTTGGAAGAATTTACTGAAGAACGTTGCTTCTTGTATGCATGGGGCATAAATGGTGGCCACTGTAATCCATTGTTCGTATATTGTTCCTACTAGTATGAGGAATCTACCGTCTCTATCTTTTTTAACTGACTGGGCCACAAATGGTGTGTTATTGTTGAAAAGGATGGCTACTCCTCGTTTCTTCACTGGGGCTGAGGATGTGTAGAAATGGGAAAAACCCTTATCTAGGAATTTGGGTGTGTTTGTGCTGCTAAAGTGCGTTTCTTGTAATAACAATATGTCTGCCTTTTTCCTCTTATAGTCAGAAAAGGCTATCCGTCTTTTAATCTGGCTATTAAAGCCTTTAACATTGTGCGAGAGTAGTGTCAATGCCATATTGTATATCTTGACCAATGTTTCGCTATGATATATATGTACTCACCCATCCTGGTGTGTCTAGGGGTTTGCAGATGTGCGTCTGAGTCCGTGTTGCTTCTAAAGGAATTCTTACCTCGTCCGGGGGTGTTCTCTCGTCTCCTGGGGGGTGGGAGGGGATGGGAAGGAGGGGGAGGGGAGGGTAGGTTTACTGAACAAGGAGAGTTACATGGGGAGCAAAATAAAAAAAACAAATTAAAACAGAGAAAAATAAGAATACAATGTAAGAAATTAAATAGAGCAAGAGCTCGCCTCGGGAGCCCCCGAGTTCGGCTCTTGTGCCCAGAGGGTAGGTCAGTTAATTCCCTAGGAACATGGGGTCCAATCCCCTTAGTAGGGACTGACCTCCCTGGGACTTGAGTACAGCTCCAGAATGTTGGGAGCTGCACCATAGTACGCATGCCCGGCGCAAGTGGGAGCCCCCACCGGCCCGGCGTAGAATACAACTCTAGTTCAATCCGCATGTATAACATGTTTTTGTAGCATATGCCGCTAAAGGTAACTTCTATTAACACACTAATTTCCCCTGCACCTTAGTGCTATAACCTCAACATAGACTTAAACACTAACACTCCTAAATATAATGATAGCAGTGGTGTTAACAATATTAACTTATAATAAAACTGGACGTATCCACTCGCCTCTGTGAGCCCATCTTGTCCTAATGTGTATTGCTTCTATCCAGCCCATTATGTCTTATCTGTATCCTGCTTTCTCCGTTCTCCCTCCCCCCATCCCCCACCTCTCACCCTCCTCTTTCTCGTCTCTACCTCTCCTCTTTCTTACTCTACATCCCCCACTTTCTTCGTTCTACTCTCTTCACCTTACCTTAGTCTCCCCCTCTATCCCTTACCCCCTCTATCTCTTACCTCGCCCCTCTCACCTTGTTCTCACCCTCTCATTCCCCCTCTTTCTCTCTCCTCAATCCCCCCTTTCTCCCCCTTTGGTAACTCTCTCCTTTTTCTTACTTCTTGATCTCCTACTGCTCCTACTTTTCTCTCTCCTTCCTTTCTTGTCCTCATCTTAGCTTCCCCTCGTTCCTCTCCCCCCTTACTCCTCTCTCTCCCCCTCTTCTTCCCCTCCTCTTACTTCCCTCTCCCCCCTCCCCTTACTTCCCTCTCCCCCCTCCCCTTACTTCCCTCTCCTCCTTCTCCTTACTTCCCTCTCCTCCCCCCCCCTCTTATTCCCCTTTCTCCCCCATCCCCTTACTCCTCTTTCCCCCCTCCCCTTACTTCTCTCTCCCTCCCCCCTCCCTCCTCCCGTCATGTCCCAAGATCCAAACAGACTTTAATAGAATCTTTAAGTCATTGGTGGCATATTATGGAATGTACTGTACGTGGGACTCTTCTATAAAAAGGGGGGGACTCCTCCTCTCCCTTGTCTATGCGAGATCAACTGCAGCATAGGGGAACTCCTGTGCGGTTATCTTTCGTCCAGGGCAGGCACCGCCCAGGACGGCTATGGAGGGGGCCTGATTGCTGGCTGCTGACTGCTTCCTGATCTGTGTTTCATCGTGTTCTCGCGATGGTGTGACGTCATCGGGTATTGCCTCTCCGCAGAGGCGCGAACTCCGGCAGAGTTCCCGCCACACTCAGGGGGGAAGGAGCTGAAGAAGATGGCCGCTCCGCCAAAGCTGCAGACGGACCAGCTCCGGGAATCTTCGCTGTCACAGCCGCAATAGGTAAGTCTTTGGCCTGAGGGAGAGCAGAGAAGTGTGGAAATGTCTATGGACTTCAGCTTAGTGGATATTTTTCGTAGAAGGCAGGATGTTTCATGCAGAATCCCTGCTAGAACCTGACGCCACTGGGGAAGTTTCTGCAGCTCCCGCACGGTCACCAATGGGCACGATGGGCACGGGGACGGGCGTGGGGCGTGGAGCCTTTTGTGGGGGACTTGAGGGCTTCTCCTTGGCCCCCACTTTAGTCAGGAACCCTGCACCTTCCTCCGGTGACCTCAGTGTGTGGGCCACGCCATTCCGGATCACCATGATGGCACAGGGGAATAGCCACCTATATCGGATGCTGTGATCCCGCAGTGTTTTTGTAATGTGGGCGAAGGACCGTCTCCGCAAAAGGGTGGCAGGGGCCAGGTCCTGATATATCTGGAAGGTGATATTATCATATTCCAGCGTTTTAGAGTCTCTGGCTATCCTGCATATTTCTTCTTTTAATCGGTAATGATGAAGGCGGATCACAATGTCCCTGGGGGGGTCTCCTTTCTGCGGTCTCCCCCTGAGAGCCCTATGGCATCTGTCTATTGCCAGCTCTCTGTCAGATTTTTCAGGGAATAAGTGCTCCAGCCATTTTATTACGAATTCTTCTGGGTCCGTGACCTCCTCTGGGACCCCCCTCACGCGAATGTTACTCCGTCTATCGCGGTTTTCAGTGTCTTCAGCCTTCTCTTCTAAGGCTCTGACCTTCTCCCTTAGGTTAGTTACTTCATTTTGAATGAGGGTTAGGGCAGCTGATGTATCTTCAGACTTATTTTCAATGGAGGCAGTGCGTTCCCCCAATGAGTCTAAATCCTTCCTCATTGCCCATAGTTCGGAACGGAAGAACTGCTGCATCTGAGAGCAGAAAGCTTTGAGATCCTTCCGTCGGACTATCTCCTCATCCCCTGCCTCATCAGTGAAGGGGTCCGTGTCTGACTCCATGCTGGTAGGCCGCCTTGGGCTCGTGGGTTTATCTGGTGGGGGGTCTGTCTTCTTTCGGAAGTAAGTGGACACAGGCTGGCTTTTATTGCGGGATGCACGGCCTGACGCCATCTCTGAGTGTTCAGGGGGAGAATGCTGTGTTTGAAAGTAGCGGGGTTGAGCTGCAGCTGCGGATTAATTATTTATTAGCGCCGGTGGAAGTGGAGCTCTGAATTCAAGCGTCCATTCTTCCCGCCGCCGCGCATGCGCCTCTGTTTTTATCATTTTTTATCATTTTTTATCAATTTAGCAAAGTTTCAGAATTGAGATGCATTCTATTTTAGCCAATTTTATTCAACATGTCATCAATATTTTTGTTTGTTTTTATGTCTTTTTTTTACCTTGTACATGTTTTTCCTTTCCCTCCCTCCTTCCCCTTCCCCCCCTTCTTCTCCACATCCATTTCTTTATATTATATGTTTTATGTTTAACTGTTGTATTTTTATGTGATAGCACAATGTTTTATTAATACTACTTTTTTACATATATTTTCAAATGTATTTTATATGTGACACTTGTTAAAAGGGCCACCTGTAGGTATCTCTTTATGTATTTCCACTGGTGAGTGGCACTTTTGTCTCTTATTATCTAATTATTACTCAAAGTGCCACCACTGCAATACAGCATCAATATGCTGTTCATTCTAACATCAAGGGGCAGGCTTGGTGAATTTGAACCATCCCCCTTTTCTATTTAACCAATAGTGGATTGGATGTTCTTTTATTGGTATTAACCAATCATCTATGTGGTATATAAAGGACCCCAAACAGGTGCCCCTGATATCGCCTGAGGAAGAATACTTTTGTATTCGAAACGCGTCGCGAAGGGTGTCGCTGGTCTGTTTATCACATACAGCCAGTCTTCACACAAGTGTTTTTATTGCTATTTTTATTGCCATTTTCGATCGAAACGGAAAACGGGCGGGCACTTCCGGGACTACTATAGGGGGCCTCATTTGCCACGCATGCGCACTACGCAGATCATCACACCGACAAGCGTGTGAAGCAGAGACGCAGCGCAGCCTCTGAATACAGCCCCAGCGCGTGGGGCTTGTTCCTGAAGACTGAGATTACCCCCTCTTCATCCCATTTGTTGCCCTACCAATAGAAGTGACGATCGTGATCTGGACCATTAAAGTTTTTATATATGTAAGTGCAAATTATTATCTTTATTTGTTGTCAATACACATTATATCTCAATCTTGGTGCGCTTTTGTGTTTTTTCTTTTTTCCTGGGACTTGGTATCGCTGTTGGAGTTTTCCTGCTGGGATCCATATTGGAGGTGGGGGCAGACACCTTCAACACTAAGAGATGCAAGAGATTAGAGAGGAACCACCATTCCACTATCCTAAAGAGCAAGAGCGCGGACTGGACTCAATTTTCTAAGCTGGTTACACAATTCGCTTTTTTTAAAAGTTGCTTGCGCATTGTTTGCCAAGTAGGCAAACATTTGGTGACAGTGCCATTTCTATTGATAGAACAATTGTGAGCTTTATTGAAAACCTTATACTGTACAGTATGCTGCTTTTTTAATATTCAAATCTTTTTTTTACATTGTACAGTATTGTCATCATCACAACTTTTCTTATAAACACCAAAAATAAAAATGTATATCTTTTATACTATACAGTATGTATTATTTATTATTCAATGCTTTCAACTTTTGCAACAGTACTACTGTTTTTCTTTTACTGGTATGCGCATGCGTGTACAGTACTGTACTGTGCTGTACTGTACTGTGCTGTATGTCTCATTTGGACATTTTTTTTAAATAATGGATAAGAGAAATGCCCTTGCATTACATTACAGTATGTGAAGTGCAATGCTTTGTTGAATTGTTCATAAGAATTTCAGGTCTGGTCAAAAAAAAACATTTTATTTTTTAATTCAAGTTTTACAAATATATATTTTTTGGGGTTATCGACATGGGCTTGCATAGCAATTATGGATATTATGTGAATCATGCAGTACTGTTGCGTTTTAATTCCACACTAGTCATGTACGTTCTTTCAGAGGTGGGTGGCATACTGTAGTACTGTAATTTTTATTTGGTGTTGTGGGGATCAAAACATTATGATGACCTGTTGAGAATATGTCTTTGAACTACAGGTAATCCTTCATACAGCTCCCCTCCTTCCCCCCATAAACACACAAGGCTCAAGGATTTCAACTTCTTATCAACACCTCGCACAAACCATTCATTTTCAAATCGTTGGCTTTGTGGCTTTCTTTAATCTTCCCGAGCCTGCTCTCACAGTTCTGCGCCCGCCACGCATGAGCAAGTGCGATAAGCTAAGCCCTTCTAAACTTGCCTTTTCTTAAACACAACACTCCTCCCCCCCCCATCACTAGTAATACAATTCACATGTTGTGTGAGATACAGGCAGAGCTAAGCCCTTCTAAAACTGCTATTGTACTGTAACAAAACAAGTCAACTTGAAGTTCAAAGCTTATCAACAACACAACACCGCAACCCCCCCGCCCCCCCTCCAACAGAGACATTCACGTAAATGTACGGTAGCGTGATTATCATGAGCTGGGCAGAAGACCTGTTTGATAATACTTAAGGCAGGAAAATAGTATTTTTCTATAGAATTTTATTGGTTAATGAATAGTGACCTGTGCATTATTAACAGAAATGATTGATTAAACAATAAAAATATAACAATTTTTATAAAACATATTTTTGTTTTTATATATATTTTTCCCCAAATGAATGTGAAGTGCAATGCTTTGTTGAACTGTACATAAGAATTTCAGGTCTGCAATAGTGGGTCGGTCAAAAAATACTTTTTATTTTTTAATGCATAATACAGAACAAAAATAGTGTAGCTCTTGTCTTTCTCTTCGTTATGGCATTGCGAGATGGGGGGGAGATCAGGGTGAGAGGGGGCTGCAGGTCTGAAAATACAGTATTTCAAAAGATTTTTTTACAAACACATTTTTTTTGCACAAATGAATTTCTATTCAGTAACTACAGTAGTGAAAGAGGGTGGGAGAGGAGGGTTTGTGTAAGATACAGGCTGGTTTGTACATGAACACCGTACTATAATCTTACACATCTTCCCCCTTCCTTTATTCACTGCTGCAGTTCTGAAAATGAAAAGAAACAATTTATGCAGACATGGTTAGTTTGAGTGCCATACAGTACTTACAGTGCTGTAAAGTACCTGTATCATACTTACCTGTGCCTGATTAACTGAAATAAATGATTAAACAGTAACAATACAGTATTGCCAAAGATTATTTTTAAAACACCTTTTTTTTGCACAAACGAATTCATAATTACCTGTGCCTGATTAACAGAAATAAATGATTAAACAATAACAATATTTCAAAACAATAAAAATAAAATAGAAAATGATTAAACGCATTAAACAAAAAATCAATGTTAACATTTTTTTGTTGTAAACTTTTGCACTACAGTAGAGTTTGGGAAAAGTCGTTAGCAAGAGCGGTGCCACTCCAAGCACGAGCCCTTGTATGCCTCAACAGGCTATTTATAGTGTCTCTCACAGCTCTCATAACTGTAGGGGTAACATGGAAATAACGCTCCACTTCATTCAAAATTATCTTTCTTAAATTTGGTGGCAGAGCCTTCTTTCTTTTATTTCCTTCATAATTTACACTGTGGGTCCAACGGCTGTACATCTCAAAACTGACGTGGTGTTTAAATATTGACAGAGCAAATTTATGGGCTACACCAGCACATCCAGTCTTGTATTTCTCCCGGGCGTGCTGGGTCAGGTCGGTCAAGATGATATCTGGCAGCGTTACAATCCTGGGTGCTGGTGTACTTCTTGCAGCGGGCGAGGGTAGGCGGTCTGGGAGGATGCTTTCCTCCTGTCGTGGCCTTACTGGGGTTGTAATCTCATCCTCAAAGGCATACAGACGATCTGCTGATGGATGGGGTGAGTGTGGGGGGCTTGGTGAGGGAAGCGTGAAGGTCACATCATGCAGGCCACCCTCCTACTCCTGCTTCGGACATACAGGGACAGGGACAGGAACTCGCAGTAAAGAATACATCCCCACAATGTTCCTTTCCATCTTCTCCATGTTCCTTTCCATCTTCTCCATGTTTCTTTCCATCTTCTCCATGTTACTTTCCATTTTCTCCATGCGCATATCCATACTCAACATGGTCTCCAAAAGAAGATCAACCTTTTGCTCCGTGCTGTAGACATCTGCGTATGTGGGTAGTGGAGGAGGTGACCAGGAGGTTGCCAGGAGAACAGCATCGAGGATGGTTGGTGGAGCAGGTGATCAGGGGGTTGCCAGGAGAACAGCCTCAATGATGGATTGTGGAGCAGGTCAGCAGGGGGTTGCCAGGAGAGCAGCCTCAATGATGGGTTGTGGAGCAGGTCGGCAGGGGGTTGCCAGGAAAGCAGCCTCAATGATGGGTTGTGGAGCAGGTAGGCAGGGGGTTGACAGGAGAGCAGCCTCAATGATGGGTTGTGGAGCATGTCAGTAGGAATTTGCCAGGAGAGCAGCCTCAATGATGGGTTGTGGAGCAGGTCGACAGGGGGTTGACAGGAGAGCAGCCTCAATGATGGGTTGTGGAGCAGGTGGGCAGGGGGTTGACAGGAGAGAAGAAGCGTCGAGGATGGGTTGTTGAGCAAGTGAGCAGAGGGGTGTATAGAGAGGATCGGGACTCCACTTGACTTGCACTGTGCTAAGGGCACCGAATTTCTTCTTTACATAATATGGCCAATGGGTCTTAACATTTGGAGCCTTCGGAACATTTTCTTTATTCTACTTTGGTTTTCGCTTAGGTTTTGGCTGGGAAACAGCTTCCGCCTTTCGCTTGGCCGGCACGGTAGAAGAAAGCTTCCTGTGTCCGTAGAAGTGGGGGTGATCCATGGAAACAGAAGGACGAATGCACAATGCAGTATCTGGACAATAGCAAGTTCAGATAGAGATCAGTGTGTGAGAGTCTATGCAATTTGTCTCACCTTTTATTTGAAATTTTTCGTGGGCATGAACACGAGGTGCAGGTGTTAAAAGTGGGCGTACTGTGTACTAAACCTGTCGAGTGATGTTGAGGCATATTAAATTTAAGTATAAATACATCATCATTTTTGTGTATTCAATGCACATTCAATACACGTCGAATTCACATCGAATTGCTCTGTGTGTGCTTGCAATTTTTTTCTATCAGCAGCGATGCAAAAGAAAAGGATTTCAAAAGATCTCAGCTTGAGAATAAAGGATATGTACCAGAATGGACACCGCATTTTACAGATCCAACGCTGGTTAGTTGCTTCGGGCTTCAGTTTAGCAAAAGCACTGTTAGTTATCATGCGCATGGGAAGGCCAAAAACGTCCAAAGAAAGCCGACTGTCACTACTGAGTAAGTACTTACTGTATTGTCCTCCATAACTCTACCAACGTCTTGTACTGAACTGTACGGTACTAGTATGCCTGTGTTCAATATTTTATTAATCTTTACAGTATCTTTCGACTGTACAGTATAACATTTTTGCCATTCTTACAATCAGTCACTAGCTTTTTAAGTCAACTCTACAGCAATATACTGTACTGTCTTCTGTAATTTAGGAGGTGGTGTGATAATGTAATAATTTTAAAAGATTCTGTTTTCTTTGAACTAATAATCCTGCAGTTTGAGGGGCTATTTATTTAATATATTCATACTGTATACTGTGTACTCACAGTACAATAAGTGCAGCAGCAACATCAGACAATAAGAAATCTGTGCGCTATTGGGATGCTTCATTTGCCTACTTTAACAAATTGTTCTTTTTTTCTTTACACATTAGGGCGAACACTCTTCTGATGGACCAAATGAGTGATGCGAATGATGAGACGTGTGCCACAAGGGTAAAGAATGCACTAGAGGCTACTCACAAAATAAAATCATCAGAGACCAGTTTCAGGTTGATGAGACGGAAATTGGGATGAAAATATGGGCGTTTAAAGTAAGTACAGTATACCATTCATCACCCATGCCCTCTTTTTTTATGTTAGGCTCTCTCCTAATACAGTATCTTACTGTACTGTATGTTCAGCATTTTGTGGCTCTAACATTTTTCCTTGTCATTACAGAGCGTATCCTATGATAAGGGAAGCAAACAAAATAAAAAGAGTGGACCAGGCACGGGCATGGATTGAAAGTGGCGAAACTTTCAATGATGTCAACTTTACAGATGAGACAACTGTAGCGCCTGAGAGGTTTGCCCGTTTTGGATTCTACAAAAAGGATGCCTATTTCTGAAGCCTCGTTCCAAGCACCCAGTGAAGATGCATTTGTGGGGTGCCATCTCTAGACAAAAACCAGGATGCATCATTATCTTTGAGGGTAAAATAATGCACAAATCCACATGATGTGGCCTTACGCACTGGACAGATGTACTGTATTCAGTATTTTGTACCCTAATGTTACATTTTTTTTTTGTTTCCAGGAATCAGGAATCATGAATAAAGCATTCTTCCAAGATCATATAATTACACATGTTGTTGAATACATAAAGAATGATTTCCTATCTGGTCACTGGTTCTTCCAGGACAATGATCCGAAACACACAGCGTCGACGGCTCACATTCTTGCCAGCGGTATCAACTGGGTTTATCTTTTCTCATTGTTTTACATAGTTTACTGTATATCTCCTTACGTAATTCACATTTTTTCTCCCCTCCTACTGTATTACAGATCACCAGATTTTAATCCCATCGAAATGGTATGGCATGAATTGAAGGATTATATCAGAAAAGTGTGAAAACTGTCCAAAAAGGAAGAATTGGAAAAGGGGATACTGAATTTCTGTAACAATATACTCACCGTAGCCAGATGTAATAAATATATTGATCATATTGCGACTGTGTTGCCTATTGTTATACAACGTAATGGCCAGGCCTCGGGAAAGTAATAAAGCACAGGTAAGATGATACAGCTAAGTATGGCCCTAAAAATAACAATTTCTGCATTTATTGTTTCTTTTCATTTTCAGAACTGCCGCAAGCAAGGAAGGGAGGGGATGTGTAAGATAATAGTATGGTGTTCATGTACAAACCAGCCTGTATCTTACACAAACCCCCCCTCTCCCACCTCTCTCAGTAGTTAATGTATAGAAATTCGTGTTTGCCAAAAAAATAAAAAATGTATTTAAAAAAATCTTTTGAAATACTGTATTTTCAGAGCTGCAGCCCCCTCTCTCCTCATCTCGCAATGTCATAACGAAGAGAACGACAAGAGCTACTGTATTGTATTTTTGTACTGTATTATGCATTAAAAAATAAAATCATTTTTTAAACCCCTCTTTCTGACCTTAAATTCTTATGAACAGTTCAACAAACAAAGCATTGCACTTCACATTAGTTTATGAAAAAATATATATAAAAACAAAAAATGCTTTATAAAAATTATTATATTTTTATTGTTTAATCAATCATTTCTTTTAATAATGCAATAAAATGCTGTAGAAAAATACTCTTTTCCTGCTTTAAGGATTATCGAACATGTCTTCAGCCCAGCTCATGATAATCACGCAACAGTAAATTTACATTAATGGCTCTGTTGGAGGGCTCTGTTGTTGTGTTGTTGATAAGCTTTGAACTTCAAGTTCACTTGTTTTGGTAAAGTACTGTACAATAGCAGTTTTAGGAGGGCTTTCTTAGCTAGGCCTGTATCTCACACAACATGTTAATCTTATTACTAGTGGTAATCTAATTAACAGCTCTGTGGGGGGGGGGGGAAGGGTGTTGTGTTGTTGACAAACGGTGAACTCCAAGATGACTTGACACAGCACAGTAGAAGAAGCTTTGAAGGGCTTATGGCGCGCATGGGTGGCATGGTTTGTCAGCAAATTACACGTAGGCGCAGAATGGTGAGAACAGGCTCGGGAAGATTAATGCAACCACAAAGCAAAGCATTTGAAAATGGATGGTTTGTCAGAGGTGTTGATAAGAGGTTGAAATCCTTGAGCCGTGTGTGTGCGGGTGGGGGGGGAGGGGGCACGAGCTGTGCTAGCTGTATGAAGTTCCAAGTTTTATTTCAAAGACATATTCTCAATAGGTCATCATAATGTTTTGCTCCCCACACCCCCAAATAAAAAAACCCAGTACTACAGTATGCCACCCACCTCTGAAAGAACATACATGACTAGTGTGGAATTAAAAAGCAACAGTGCTGTTTGATTCTCATAATATCCATAATTGCTACAGTATGCAAGCCCACGGTGATAAACCACGAAAATATATACTGCATTTGTAAAACTTGAATCTCAGAATATCCATACTTGCTATGCAAGCCATGGCGATAACCAAAAAAAAAAATACACGGCATATAGTACAGTATATATTTTTAAAACTTGAACTAACTTCCAAATGAATGGGAAGTTATACACGCATGTGAATTAATAATGAAGAAGGTCCCAGGTCCCAACCAATGATAATTACAAGCAGGCGCAAAATGGTGAGAGCAGGCTCGGGAAGATTAATGCAACCACAAAGCAAAGCATTTGAAAATGGATGGTTTGTCAGAGGTGTTGATAAGAGGTTGAAATCCTTGAGCCATGTGTGTGCAGGGGGGGGTGCGAGCTGTGCTAGCTGTATGAAGTTACAAGCTGTAGTTCAAAGACATATTCTCAACAGGTCATCATAATGTTTTGCTCCCCACATACCCAAATAAAAAAACCCATAGCTGCTTTGCTATTCGCACTCGAGTGTACTGTGAAAAGCCGCTCGGCTATTTGCACCAAAGTAGAAGTAGAAATAAAATGAAAATAAAATAAAAAAAAAATATCTGAAAAAAAAAACATCTGAGGCAAGAATCGAACCCTTGTTCACTCTGTTAATGCGCTGCAGCATTACGAATCAGCTATACAGTAATACCTGCTGACAGGATGACCGGATTTGCGAAAATGTTACTGTAATACAGCATATGTTTTTTTCTTTAACCATACAGTATCTGCTGGCACCCACCCCTCAAATAAAAATCACTTCGTACAGTTAAGTATCAAAACATACAGTATAATGGTTGGTCGGCAAGGCATTTAGAATTTTTTTTAATAAGCAGTTCACCTTAACCAAGGAAAGTCATGTAGAAAACAATAAGCGTGAAGTCTATTATTATTTTTTTTTTTTTAAACTTTCTTTTTATTGGTTTTTGCATACATACATAGGAAAAAATAATATCGACATCCGTTTTAGGTAGACAAAAAACTGTCTGGGACATACAACACAAAACGGATCACATGATGGGGAGACGACAAGACAACACAGCAACAAGACCAGGACTACACAGGAGAGTGGGGGGGGGGAAAGTTGGGGGGGGAGGGTCAGGCGATGAGTGTCAATCTGTTCATCTTCGAACACGTATTACCGGTACTATAAGGGTGAGCCCACCGACTAGTCAGCCCGTCTCGTCTTGGTCTAGGCCGACCATCAAAGGAGAACTCACTTGCATCAATCACAGCCAAATTCTGGCATCATTCACCCCTTGGATATCTGTCTGGGCCAGCCATGGCAGCCAGACTTTTCGGAATTTATCGCCAGAGTCATTAACTAAACTCGTTAACTTCTCCATCTGGCATATGAACCAAATTCTGTTCCTGATCTTTGCTATTGATGGAATTGCGTTCTGATTCCACAATGCTGTTGCAAAGTGTGCTATTCATTTGTTCCCCGTGCGTGAAACCTCCTTTGTGGGTTTGCTTAACAAAAACAGCCACTGGTCAAGCTGAATTTGGAGGCCCAAAAAAATCCTCTGTTGCCAATCTCTGATCTGAATCCAAACATGTACTATTTTCAGGCAAGATCACAGCATGTGCACCAGATCCCCCTGTTCCCCGCACTGCCGGGGGCAGAGCGGGGAAGAGCCCGGTACAAATTTAGCCAATCTAACTGGGGTGAGATACCATCGTAACATAACCTTATATGAGTTCTCCTTCAATGTCCTGCAGATGGAACTACTGGCTGCGGCCCTCAATATCGCTGTCCAGTCCTCGTCTTCTAGTGTGCCCTGTAAATCAGATTCCCATTGAGCCATAAATCTGGGTTTGTGTGTGTCATCGTTGTCAGCACCGACCACGTCTCTGTACAAAGCAGAAATCAGTCCCCGCGTGTCTGTACCTCTCACGCAGAGCCTTTCGAAATTTGTTAACGGCGGTCTCAACGGGTGCGTATTATTAAATGCCCGGACCTGGAGGTACCTAATAAATTCTGTGTTGGAGATGTCCGTTTCTGACTTTAATAACTCAAATGATTTAATTGTGTTACTACCCTCCAGGTCCTTCAACCTTCTAAGCCCTAATTTGCGCCACAGCGGAAAACTTTTGCCTGCTAGTCCTGGAGCAAAATTCGGATTACCATATAAGGGAGCCATAAGTGTATGTTTGGAGGTTAGCAAGCGATTACTTTTAGACGCCTCCCAGACCGAGAGCGAGTTGAGCACAGAGGTCAGTGGTTTGTTTATGTCCTTTACCCGTGTCCTCGGGTACCAGATTAGGTCCCTGAGCTCCAGGGGGGTGCACACCTCCCTCTCCAGTGCCACCCACCGCCGAAGCTCCGGGTCTCCATGCCATTGCGTGATTTGGCACAATTGCGCCGCTTTGTAATAGGACATAATGCTCGGGACAGCCAGATCCCCCACCTCCTTAGGTTTCTGCATCATTTTGGCATTTATCCGTGGTTTTATCCCCTGCCATATAAATTTAGATATCGCTTTTTGAAGCCCTGTGATATCCGACCGTGCCACGGGTATCGGGAGAGTTGGAAACAGGTATAAAATCTGGGGGAGGATGTTCGTCTTGACACTATAGATCCTACCCAACCATGAGATAACATATGCTGCCAGTCTTGTAATTCCTTTTTTAAAGTCTTCAATAGACTGGGGTAATTTGCTTGATATAAGGAGCCTATCTTTTTTGTGATATGCACCCTAGGTACCTTATGGATGTGGGTCGCCATTTAAACTCGAAGTTGAGTTCGATCAGCTTCTCCGTCTCCTGGGGGATGTTAAGGCTTAGTGCCTCCGATTTTGTCTGATTTATTTTGAACCCCGAGATCCGGGCGAATCGCTCTAGAAGCTCGAACAGGTTAGGTAGCGAGATGAGCAGCTTAGTCAGGGTCAGAATAATATCATCTGCGTACAAAGCCACCTTATGTTCTTGCGAATGGATTTGTACTTCAGCGATATCTGTGTTGCTGCGAATTTGGGCTGCTAGTGGTTCGATACATAAGGCAAACAGCAAGGGCGATAACGGGCATCCTTGTCTCGTACCACTTTTAATTTGAAACAGCTCTGAGGGGAACCCTTGGTGAACCACCTGTGCTGCCGGCGCATTGTAGAGCGCTTTTATTGCCCTTTGGAATTTGCCTCCAAACCCAAATGCCCCAAACGTGGACTCCAAGTATGGCCAGTCAATCCTGTCGAAGGCTTTCTCTGCGTCTAAGCTTTAAACCAGGCTCCGGAGCCTTTGGCTTCTACAAAATCAATTATATCTACAATCCGTATGGTATTGTCGGCCGCCTGTCTATCTCTAACAAAGCCAACCTGGTCCGGATGGATAAGCCTTGGCAGGATGACGCTTAAACGGTTGGCCAGTAATTTGGAGTAGATTTTGACATCTGTATTAATCAATGATATCGGCCTGTAATTTTGGCAATTTGTGGGGTCCTTGTCCCCTTTATGAATCAAGGATATCGATGCCTGGAGCATCTGCTGAGCGAAGGGCTCTCCAGCTAGCACTCCGTTAAATAACCGGAGCATGTGTGGAGCAAGAACTCCTATAAATTTTTTATAGTATAGATTGGAGAACCCATCCGGGCCTGGGGCTTTAGAGGACTTTAGACCCTTGACCACTGCTGCCAACTCTTCCCCTGAGAAGTCGCTCTGAAGTGCCTCTCGCTCTAAGCTGTCCAGTTGTGGCAATGCTGCGTCTGCTAAGAATTTCCGCAGTTTACTGCTTGTCTTAGCATTGTGAACCACCTTCTCCCCGTTGTATAACTGTGCATAGAACTTTTTAAACTCCTCCACTATAACTTTGGGATTAGAGGAGACCTTCCCCCCAGCCGTCCTGATAGAGTGTATAGTGAAATTTGGCTTTCGATTGCGGAGTCTGGTGGCTAGTATACTGTCCGGTTTATTAGCCTTCTCAAAGAACTTCCTCTGTGTCCAGCTCAGATCCTTCTCAGCCCGGGATGTGAGGAGGAGGTTAAGCTCAATCCTTACATCCTTCAACTCCTGTAATGTGTCTCCTCTACCAGATCGGCTATGTAGTGTAGAGAGCTCGTGTAACCTCTTATATAGCTGAGTCAATTTGGCCACCCTTTGTTTTTTCTTCCTGGCTGCTATACCTATCAGTACCCCCCGCATCGTGGCCTTATGAGCCTCCCACAACATTGTGTGGGATTCCACACTGCCGAGGTTGGTCTGAAAATACTGCGAGATTTCCTCGTTAACTAGCTTTGCGATATCTGGTATTTTAATCAACGATTCGTTGAGCTTCCAATTTGCTCCTGAACTAGCTGGACCAATTTGCACGCATCTCAGCTCTATTGACGCGTGATCCGACCATGTAATGACATGTATTTTGGTGTCGGAAATCTGTGGGACCATTCTACTAGAGACAAAAAAGTGGTCAATCCTGCTTTAACTGTCGTGGGGATGGGAGTAGAATGTGTAACTACGTTCCCCCTGGTGTTGTTCTCTCCAAATGTCTATTAGGGCAACCTGTCTCAGTCCTTTCAGCAAAGGACCGTTACCTTCCCTCCTCTGATTCTGCTGGAGTGGGGAACGATCCACCCGTGGGTCGATGACCTTATAAAAAGTCTCCTGCCAGAACTACGTGTTCTTCCGCCCAGCGCTGGAGCGTCTGGAAAAATTCTTCAAAGAACTGAGATTCTCCCATGCTGGGCGCATACACGCATTCCAAAGTCAATCTGCTTTGTTTTAGGAGGCCTACCAGGATGAGGTATCTCCCTTTTGGATCTCGCTTCACTTTCTCAACTTGAAAGGGGGATTTATTATGGAATAGAATGGCTACTCCTTTTTTCTTTTCCTCTGCAGAGGACAGGTACACCTGCCTAAAATGCTTGTCTAGGAACTTTGGGCTACTATGGGTGCTAAAGTGGGTCTCCTGAAGGAAGACAACGTCTGCCCTCCTACATCTAAATTTAGAGAAGGCAACCTTTCTCTTATTTGGGCTATTAAACCCCTTAACGTTCTGGGAAAGAAATGTTACAGCCATGTAAGAGTGTGGTTTGGGTGGATATGTGTACAGTGGATCTCGTGCCTACCTAGGTGTAGTGAAGGTTGGTGGCCTCTACTTCGGCATTGGTGGCAGACGCAGACCTTCTTTCTTTTGCTTAGGGGGTCTGGGAAAGGGGAAGGAGAGAACATAAGGGAAAAACAGAGAAAACAGACATGAACAAACAGAACCGTGTTGGTCCCACCGGACATCGGGTTCACTGCCCGGGAGAGACTCTCCCCCTCTGGACCCCCCTCCCTCCTGGTCCAGTTCCATGGCCCACGTCCCCGGCCACGTGTTCCCGGGACTTTGACGGGAATGCAGGCTAGGCCCCCATCCCTGCCCACGAAGCGCATGCCCACAGGCAGGTTGGTGACATGCCCCCCCCCCCCCACCGGCAACAACCTCTATTGGTACCAAACTCTAACTTCTATATTAACTTATCTTTATCTATATCTACCCCCCTACCCCCCTCCCCCCCCACAAGTGTTATAACGTGAAACTTGGCGCTACCCACCCAATACCTGCGAAACCCCTTACTCCCACCTAATCGAACTAACTTCTGTTAAACAAACAACCCTCCCTCTGGGCCCTGGATGCTAAGACCTCTTACACTGGCGACACACTTTATTCGAGCTCGGCTAGTCCCACGAATTCGGGTATACCCGGGTGTATTGAGGTTTGTGACTGTTTTCTGCCCGAGTGCATTGAGGTATTTTCCGGCAGGGATTGAAGCATTTTATTCCCGCTGGCTGCAATACTGCACAGTACATATATATATACTGCATTACAATTCATGAATTTATGCCATCTGGTAGACACGCGAAGCATTGCAGCCTATTAAATCCTAATCATTATCATTTAACAGATCAGCCGCCCGTCAGCCAGGCATGAACCCAGGCTGGGAAGGCAAATGCAACGGGGCTTGTCAGAGGTGAGGAGCGGCGCATTCCAGGTATCTGCCAGGTACATACCGGGTATTTGCTCGAATAAAGTGTGTCGGTGCAGTATCTCTTCGTGACCCCTGCCGCTTTCTAGCTTGCCTACCTTCGACCGTGCTATATGCTGGTGGCCGACTGAATCACATATGCAAAGAACTCCTGCTGGCGTTTCGGATTTTTTCCCCCACCGTCCCCATCCTGCTGGGTAGAGAGGCCACTACAGTCTCCCCCTCTCCTCCTGTGCCCCCAAACACGGCTCCCCGGCAGCGGAGTTCGCGCACCCCCGCCGGAGAGTACCGAGTCACTACCGGCCCAGGGCGACTCTCGGGCTTCCGTCTCTGCTCTCGCAATCTCGGAAAAGCATCCTGGTCTCGCGTGATCCCGCCGGGTGATGTCATCAGGATGGGCGAGGGGGACTCATTCGAGGGCTGGCCATCGGAGGGAGAGGGTGGAGCCGAAGGCGGGCCAAGGCAGAGGAGCGGACTTTTGCGCCAAAATCAACGCCACCATGAAGTTTTTCGCGCCGATCCTGCCTCTTCTTCCCCAGGTAAGCCTAGAGCAGCCATTTTAGGGGCCTGAATTCAGTTTAATTGTTCATGGGGTATCCATAACTCCCGCCGGCCAGTAGCCTCTAAAAAAGTCTAGAGCAATCCGAGCTGTGGGTTGGATCTTGGCCGTAACAAGAACAAAACCAGTATGAGTTTATACAACAACTTTGGCAACATTTTGCCGCAACTGCAGCTCCATAGATGTTTAAGAGCTCTTATCACCGCCTCCCGCCTTCTCCGTTCTTTTGTCCCTCGAGGAGGAGGACACCGTCACCCAGGACGCTGCCCATGGCGGGCTTGTCTCCTGACTCTCCGGGTGGGTGGCATCGGTAGCCCCCTTGATTCCCAGCTTCTTCAAGAAGGCAATGCCTTCAGAGGGGTGCTTCAGCACATGGGAACGACCATTTTTGAGCACTACCAGGGCAAAAGGGAAGGCCCACCGGTATCTTATATCTCTGTCCCTTAGCTCCTTAGTGATGTGCAGCACCGCCCTTCTGCGGGCGAGGGTGAGGGGGGATATATCTTGAAAAACGGCTAGGATGATCCCCTCAAAGGTAATGTGTTGTGTAGCCCTCGTGATCCTGCACACTTCCTCCTTGATTTTAAAATGGTGAAGCCGGAGGATGATATCGCGGGGGGGTTCGTAGGCAGGGGCCGCACCCGCAAGGCCCTGTGGCAGCGGTCCATCGATAGTTCAGCTTCGGTTTTGCCCGGCAGAATGGACGTCATCCACCGGCTCAACAGGGCCTCCGGGTCCAGAATCTCTTCAGGGATCCCCCGGACGTGCAAGTTATTGTGCCGGTCCCTGCCTTGCCTCCAGCTCTGTAATCCTCGACTCTAGAGCCCCCAGCCGTGTGCTAGTCTCCTGATGACACCTGGAGCTGTCCTCCATGCTGTCATCCAGCTCACTTGTGCGGGTACCGTTTTGAAGGATATCCCTCCTGAGCCCCTCCACCTCCCCCCTAAAAAAGGTCTTTAGGTCCGTGGGAGCCTCGCTATTTCCTTTTTAATTATCTTTGATTGGCCTGTGGATGCTCCCTCAGCCTCTTGGGCCGAGTCAGAGTCAGAAACTGCAAAGTGGTCCGCAGCCCCGGCCTTGCCCGAGCCTGTGAAATACGAGCGCACATCTGTTTTGCGCCGGGCCTTCTGTCGTGTTGCCGCCATGCCTCCTCCGGTGGGTGCTTTAAGTTCCGTAGGGAATCTGGAGTCTGTAGGGAGTATTTTTAAACTTTCGAATTTGGTGTGAAAACGCTTTATTTACTTTAAACTGCCGGCGGTTGGTGGAGCTGTGAGTTTACACCGCCATCTCCAACCCGTCGCGCATGCGCCCTTCGTGAAGTCTATTATTAATGATTTGATTCTACTGGACTACAGTATCGCAGACATGAATGAAATGTGACAGCTTACAGTAGAAGGGCTTTGGAATTTGCGCATGCGTGGCAGGCAGCTCAGAGATTTCAGCCAACATGTTAATCGTGACATAGAATTGCTATTGGATTTTGATGAAAACAACTCGCAATTACCCACTTGTGTTTCTCGACGGTATAGCAGAACACGCTAAAATGCCATTTTCTAATCCGGACAAAACGATAATCAAATCGCGTGTTTAACTCGGCACGATTAGATCAAATTGCACGCCATCGAATGTGTATTCCGATCTACACACCGCGTGAAGTGTTCGAATAATGGCCGCTGCATCAGTATATACTCTTTGACAAAGGGCCGCGGCCCGAAACGCATCAGAGTGAACAGCTCTGTTCTATTTTATGTGATGTCTCCAGTCACTCAATAAATTTTATTTTTATTATCATTGGTGTGCCATTTTCACGTGCGTTCAACCCTGCCTGCAGTGCTCCGCTCATTCCTCACATGAGGTTACTTCTTCCTGTTATCAATCATCACAACTGGATGCACGCCTGGATGAGCTTCTATTTGAAATCATATTGGATACTGTATATGCTCCGTAGCGCCTCTACTTAACAGTGAGTTATCCATGGACTTTTATTATACCTTTTAGTATAAGATATCCTGTATGCTCTAAGTAGTTTAATTTAAGTGTGGAGGTGAACGGGGGTGCACTTTTACCTTTGGGTTGTTGTGTCCCCCAAGTACCCCATAAATTCCACTTTTATTAGCCTACCCAGGCGACTACTATATTATGAGCTACACGTGATTATTGTCTTGTATACTATCTATGCTCTATATATTCAAAGAGCAATAATAGAATATATTCCTGATTAATGTTCATCGCTCACTACTAAGGGATTTAAAGAATACTATTGATGGAATTATCTACGTGTGGATTGTATTCTGATGCACCGATGCATGGACTCTATGTTTACCTATACACTATCACCATTCAGGGATACTCCATTTCTTGGAAAGACTGGTCAAAGAGAGGAGGAGAGGTGTTGTTTTATATTGCAAACACCTTACAATTTACGCTACTAAATTGCCCCCCAAGCCCATCCTCTTTTGAAATCCTAGTTTGCAAAATCTGTCTCCCCTTTTCTAATCCCATTCTTATTGCTGGCATCTACCACCTCCTTAAAGCCCCACTACAATCCCTGACTGATATCATCCAGTTTCTTGGCTCAAGTTCCTTTCTTAAGAGAAGAGTGAGATGCTAGTTCTTGGGGATTTCAACTACAATTGGCTAGACCCTAAAAACACAAAAAAAGATACAACTCAAGTCACTCAAGCTAACACAACTAATTTCCCAACCCACATGGACAAACCTGAAATCTCAAAACCATTCCTTACTAGACTGGATACTATCCTCTAGTCCCAGCAGAATCCAATCTTCTTGCATCCTACCTGACATTTTCAGTGACCATGCGATAGTGTACTGTGTAAGGAAAATCAGACCACCCCAATCAAGCCCTACTGTTCTCCACAATAGAACATTTAGAAACTTTTACCTACAACAGTTTCTGACTGATATTACTAGCTGCCTTTGGTACAGAATCAACTTAATTCCCGACCCCGATTCCTCACTCGACTATTTCCAATCTGAGTTCCTAAAACTCTGTGATACCCATGCTCCACTACGCAGAATAAGAGTATGGGGAACCCACATTCCATGGGTTACAATCAACCTTATAGTGCTCTACCATCTTAGGGAGGCCTTGTGAAAAAGCTACAATGTAACAAGACACACAAAACCACAATATTACTTTGACAATCTTCACCAGCAAAATTATGCAGGAAACCCTGTGCTCATGTTTGGAGAGTTGGTGATGTCACCGCTCTCAGCGGCAGCGTGGACGCAGCCTAATTTTGCAAGCATAAGCTGTTGAAATAAGTATTTAGACATATTAGTATTTACATTGTATACAGTTTAATAAAGGTTTTTTTTTTCATGTGATTTTAATTACATCAGGCAGGGGGGGCCCGAGAAATGTCATGGACGAAAAGGGGGGCTCGGCATAAAAAGTTTACTCGCCCCTGCTCTAACAAATTACACTGACATTGCAAAAACATTCAATGAATACTTTGTGGGGTGTGCTACTAACCTCATTCTGGGAGTACCCCTTTAGCCCCGCACTCTCCCAACACTGCCCACAATTTTCAATTTGTCCCAGTATCTGAAGAGGAGATTGCACAAGTACTCCTCAAATTAAAACTAAGCAGCCAATGTGGACCTGACTTACTGCAATCTAAATTCCGACATCTTGGTGCTCCAGCCATTGCCAAACCAATTGCTTCCATATTCAACTCTACTCTGTCTGCAGGCCATATGCCCAAGACCTGGAAAACTGCCAGAGTTGTCCCTATAGTTAAAAGTGGGGACAAAAGCACTGTCTCAAACTATAGGCCAATCTCTCTCCTCCCAATTCTATCCAAAGTCATGGATAAGTGTGTTAGATATATAATTTTGGTATATTTATATATTTTCAATATTAAAAAGGATAGCCGTGTTGGTCCAGTTGAGCAGAATAAAGGAATAAATGAGTTCTTCAGTATTATGTGATACCTTTTTTATTTGGTCCTCCCTGCCATTGTGCCATCCCATACCTCCCCCCCACCTCCCTCCCAGCATCCTCTTCCCCCTCTGTGCTGCTGTGGATGTACAGCCCCCCATCCCTAATTCTCACCTTCCTTATCTCAATTTTAACACCCTTCCAGTGCTTGGAATTCTTTATTCCCCCCCCCCCCATCCCTGTCTAAGTCATAGAAACCTTTGTATATAAGTATTGCTGACCAGAAGAAGAGAGGAAACGCTCAAAAGCGTGTCCTATGACATAAATTGTTAGTCCAAATATAAAAGGTACTGAAGAGCCTGTTGTTTTTTACAATAAAACTCTTTTTTGCATTATATCTTGAGTGCTGTTCTTGTCTCTAACTGGGACACATGTTTTGCTATATATATATGTTCTTCAGTATTAGGTGATACCTTTTATATTTGGACTAACAATTTATATATATATCATACATTACCAGCAAAGGTAAGGAGACAACAGCACACAGAAGGTATAAGCAGCTATAAACTGTATTAAAAAAACTTGCACACATATAGAACGTTTCGGTCCTTGAACGGGACCTTCCTCAGGGGGGAGGGAGGTAGTGGGTAGGGAGGAGGGAGGTGGTGGGGGGGAGGGAGGATGGGGGGTGAGAGGTGGTGGGGGGAGGGAGGCAGTGGGTGGGGTGAGGGAGGGAGGCAGTGGGTTGGGGGGGAGGCAGTGGGGGGAGGGATGGAGGGAGGTGGGGGGAAGGAGGAAGGTTCGGTGGGGGGGAAGGAGGGAGGCGGTTGGTAGGGAGGAGGAAGGCAGTGGGTGGGGGAGGGAGGCAGTGGGGGGAGGGTGGGAGGCAGAGGGTGGGAGGGAGGTAGGCAGAGGGTGGGAGGGAGGCAGTGGGTGTGGGGGAGGGAGGCAGTGGGTTGGGGGGAGGGAGGCAGTGGGTGGGGGGAGAGAGGCAGTGGGTGGGGGGGAGGGAGGAAGGCAGTGGGTGGGGGGAGGGAGGCAGTGGGTGGAGGGGAGGGAGGCAGAGGGTGGGGGGGTGTTAGGGAGGCAGTGGGTGGGGGGGAGGTAGGCAGCATCACACTCTCACCCTGGCACCCTGATCCTGAGGAGGCGGAGCAACACGGGAGACCCACATTCCCCTCCTCCAGTGCTGTTACCCCCAAGTTCCTACTGAGCACACTCTCCTCCTGGCATTGCTGCTTGCAGCCCTTGGTGTGGGGAGGGTGTAAGGAATCTGGTGTTTAAGCGCCGTCAGCGCGACCATTACTCACCTCCCGTCAGCACTCAGGCGTCCAAGCGTCTGCAGTGCAATTCCCACATACCTCCGTTGTCTGCCACTGGCACTCTGGCTCCTCGCCATCACAGGATTCCACCAACCGAAGAGGTGCCTGTTGAACCGCAGCCTCTGCTTGTGTCCCCAGCTCCGCTCTCTATGCGCACACGTGCGTCTGTCTCTGACCCCATGCGCATATGTGCGTCAGTCACCGAATCCACGCGCACACGCACGCCAGCTCCAGACGTTATGTGCATGCATTCCCAGTTTACAGAGCACACGCCTAACAGAGCACTTTTTTTTTTTTTTTTTCAACTTTGTTTTTATTGGTTTTAGTGCATACAACCATTTGGTTACATTACGTTGGTAATTATTCCATGTATACACTTAACTTGCAAGGACAAACTTCAAATGACGGACGCACGTTGGGGAGACCCACAGGACAAGACATTGACAGACATACAACATCTACAGAGAGATAGGGGGGGAAGGAGGGGGGGGTAGGGAGGGAGAGGCGTAGCCGAGACTCGCACCACTTGATGATCCGATGACCTGAGCCACCACTGCTATCACCCTGCTTTTGACCACCTCGCAGAGAGCCCTGAGCCAACTCCGCATCCGCTTTTCGACTTCGTACCCGTTGGGATAATACTACAACCCTGGGGGAGCCCTGCCATCCGAACGTCCCGTGCAACTCCCCGCCCAGCATCCAAGGAGAACCCACTTCCATCTATCAAAGCCATATTGTGGCCTCATTCATCCCCTGAATATCGGTCTGGGCCAACCACAGTGACCAGACTTTTTCGAATTTATCGGCCGAATCGTTGACTAAACTCGTCAACTTCTCCATTCGGCAAATGAACCAAATTCTGTTCCTGATTTTGTCTATAGAAGGAATCGCATTCTGATTCCACAATGCTGCGGTCTCACACCTCATAGCGGTAGCAAAGTGTGCTATCAGCTTGTTACCCAACCGAGATACCTCATTCGTAGGTTTACCTAATAAAAATAGCCACGGGTCCAGCTGAATTTGGAGCCCTAAGAAGATCCTCTGCAGCCAATCTCGGATCTGGGTCCAGATCGGCACTATTTTCGGGCAAGACCACAGCATGTGAACCAGATCCCCTTGTTCCCCGCACTGCCTGGGGCAGAGCGGGGAAGATCCCCGATTGAATTTAGCTAATCTAACTGGGGTGAGATACCAACGTAGTAATACTTTATATGAGTTCTCCTTCAATGTTGTGCAGATGGAGCTAGTGGCCGCGGCCTTAAATACCGCGACCCAGTCCTCGTCCTCTAGTTGGCCCTGGAGATCCTCTTCCCATTGAACCATAAAACGGGGTTTGACTGTCCTGTCTGTGTCAGTATTCAACACCTCTCTGTACAAGGCAGAGATCAGTCCCCGTGTGCCTGTCCTGCGCACACAGAGCTTCTCAAAATTCGTCAGCGGTGGTCTCACCGGGTGTGCTTTATAATATGCCCTGACCTGGAGGTATTTCATAAAATCCGTGTTAGGAATGCCTGTTTCCGACTGTAATGATTCGAAGGATTTGATCTTTCCTTTAACCTCCAGGTCCTTCAACCGTCTAACCCCCGATTTACGCCAGAGCGGGAAGCTCTTATCTGTCAGACCAGGAGCAAAGTCCGGGTTGCCACATAAAGGTGCCATCAGAGTATGTTTGGAGGTTAATGAGCTGTTATCTTTGGAAGCCTCCCAGACCGAGAGTGAGTTGAGTACAGAGGTCAGTGGAATGAGAATATCCCTCACCCGTTTCCTCGGGTACCAGATCAGGTCCATGAGCTCCAGCGGGGCGCACACCTCCCTCTCCAGCGCCACCCACCGCCTCAGCCCAGGATCTCCGTGCCACTGCGTAATTTGTGCCGCTTTGTAGTAGGATATAACACTCGGAACCGCTAGGCCACCAGCTTCCTTAGCTTTCTGCATCGTTTTTACTTTAATCCGTGGTTTTCTACCATTCCAAATAAATTGAGATATTGATTTTTGAAGCCCTGTAATGTCTGCTCTTACCACGGGAATCGGGAGAGTTTGAAACAGATATAGAATCCGGGGAAGGACGTTCATCTTGACGCTATAGATCCTCCCTAACCAGGAAATACCATATGCCTTCCAATCCTGCAGCTCTTTTTTTAGAGTCCTCAGCAGTTTGGGATAGTTAGCCGAATATAAGGAGCTTATCTGTTTTGTAATCTGCACTCCTAGGTACTTCATGGAGGAAGGACGCCATCTAAACCCGAAATTGAGTTCTATCAGCTTCTCCATCTCTCTTGGCATGTTGAGGCTTAAGGCCTCTGATTTGGATTGATTTATTTTAAAGCCTGAGATCTGGGCAAACCGCTCTAGAAGCTCGAACAGATTGGGTAGCGAGACGAGCGGCTTAGTAAGGGTTAGAATGATGTCATCTGCGTACAAAGCCACTTTGTGCTCCTGTGAGTGGATTTGCACCCCAGAGATATCAGCGTTGTTCCGAATTTGTGCTGCAAGTGGCTCGATGCATAGGGCGAAGAGCAGGGGCGAAAGTGGACACCCCTGCCTCGTGCCGCTTTTAATTGGAAAAGGATCTGATGGGTATCTTTGGTGGACCACCCTAGCTGTTGGTGCCGTGTACAAAGCCTTGACTGCCTGTTGGAATATACCCCCAAACCCAAATGCTCCAAGCGTGGACTCCAGGTATGGCCAATCAATCCTGTCAAAGGCCTTTTCCGCATCTAGGCTTAGGGCCACACTTCGGATCTCCTTGGCTCCTATAAAGTCTATGATATCAACAATCCTTCTAGTGTTGTCGGCCGCTTGTCTATTTCTTATAAAGCCAACTTGATCCGGGTGGATAAGCCTCAGCAGGATTATATTTAATCTATTGGCCAGTAATTTAGAATAGATTTTAACATCTGTATTTATTAATGATATTGGCCTGTAACTCTGGCAGCTAGTGGGATCTTTGTCCTCTTTATGAATTACTGAAATTGACGCCTGGTGCATCTGTCCCGGAAAGGGCTCTCCTGCTAGCACTCCATTGAATAACTGGAGCATGTGAGGAGCCAGAACTCCAATAAATTTTTTATAGTACAGATTGGAGAACCCATCCGGGCCCGGGGCTTTTGACGCTTTTAGGTTTTTTACTACCGCCTCCAATTCCTCCCTCGTAAAGTCGCTCTGTAGTGCCTCTCGCTCCAATCTGGTCAATTGTGGCAAAGCCGTGTCTGCCAGGAATTTCCGTAGCTTACTACTTGTCCTCGCATTGTGGACCACCTTCTCCCCATTGTATAGCTGTGCGTAAAATTTCGCGAACTCCCCCACTATCACTTTAGGGTTTGAGGAACACTGGCCCCCACTTGTTTTGATAGACTGAATATTAAAATTTGGTTTCCGGTTTCGGAGTCTGGTAGCCAGCATAGTGTCCGGTTTGTTAGCTTTCTCATAAAACTTCCTCTGAGTCCAACTCATGTCCTTCTCGGCCCTGGAGGTAAGGAGGAGGTTCAGTTCAATCCTAACATCCTTCAACTCCTTCAGGGTATCCTCTCTACCTGTCCGGTTATGTAGTGTAAAGAGCTCATGTAACCTTTTATAAAGGTGAGTTAATTTGGCTTCCTTTTTCTTTTTTCTACTTGCAGCTATGCTGATTAAGACCCCACGGATCGTGGCTTTATGAGCCTCCCATAACAGAGAATGGGAATCCACACTGCCACTATTTATCCTGAAGTAGGCTGATATCTCGGTTTTGACTTTTTTTTGTATTTCCGGGATTTTAATTATTGATTCGTTTAGCTTCCAATTTGCTCCCGGCCTGACAAATCCAATTTGAGTGCATCTTAGCTCAATCGATGCATGGTCCGACCATGTAATATCATGTATGTTTGTGTCGGAGATTTGTGGGACCATTCTGCCCGATACAAAGAAGTGGTCAATCCTACTGTAACTGTCATGGGGATGGGAATAAAAGGAGTAGCTGCGTTCACCTTGGTGCTGCTCTCTCCAAATATCTACTAGGCCAGTTTGTCTTAGTCCCCTCAGAAGTGCGGTGTTACCTACTTGCCTTCTAGACTGTTGGGATGTCGTGCGATCGACCTTAGGGTTGAGTACCGTGTTAAAGTCCCCTCCCAATACAATATGACCCTCGGCCCACTGTTGCAGCTTTTGAAAGAAAGCGTTAAAGAAATCTGTTTGTCCTTCACTAGGCGCGTATATGCATGCCAATGTAATTCTGGTCTGTTTGAGGAGCCCTATCAGCACGATATACCTGCCCCCGGGGTCCCTTTTGATCTTCTCGACCTGGAATTGGGTGTTATTGTTTATTAATATAGCTACCCCTCTCTTTTTTTCCTCCCCTGAAGCTAAGAAAAACTGACGGAAGTGTGAGTCTATAAATTTAGGGCTGTGTCTAGAACTGAAGTGTGTCTCCTGAAGAAAGACCATCTCAGCCCCTCTCCTCCTGAACTCCGCGAAGGCGACTCTCCGCTTGTGCGGACTATTAAGCCCTTTGGCGTTTTGTGATATAAAGGTTACCGCCATATTGAGATAAGTTGTGTGTGCAGATAGGGTGTATAGGCGTAATTACTCTTACCCCTGTCCTGGGGCTCCTGATGGGCTTGCGAGCCGTGGTGCTTGCCCTTCCCGAAAGGGTTCCGTCTGACGCCTGTTGGGGCTGGGATGGGGAGGGGAGAAACATGAGGGAAAATAACATATATACATCACATATAGAAATAACCAGAACTGTATTGGTCCTAAGAGACCTCGGGTTCAATGCCCGGCTGTGGTCTTTTCTTCCTGGACCTCTCACCCCCTTGGTCCACCTCCGTGGCTCCTGAGACCAGCCACGGACAACCGGGTCTTTGCCAGGAAGGTGGGTTTTATCCCATCTCCAGGATTGGATGCACATGCCTGCAGGCAGAGTGGTGGGTACTCCCCCCCCTCGCCGGCAGTTATGCTAAACTAAAACCTAACCTCTAAACTCTGAACTACTGTCGTGTTTGGGCAATTGTTTTTTTGTGGTTTCCCCCCCCCCCCCTCCCCCCAAACCTAGTGTAAACCCTAATTAACCTCTATACTCTACTCTCTCCCCCTCGACATTCTCTATACTACTTCCCGAAACTCTGAACTACTTTAACCCTTCAATTCTGTCCTTCCTCCGTTTCTGCTATCCCCACCTGCAGACTCTTGTGCCCTACCTATCCCTCGCTTCTCCCCCGGGGATAATTTTTCCCTTGGCCACCTGTTAACGCTGGGACTTAATCCTTTTTAGTGGACTCTGTGGCCCTTAGCGTCCCTCTCCATGCTCCATGCTATCGGGTGGAATCTGCCTTCTTTCATACCGCCCGCCTCTTACTTTCCTTCCCCCCCTCCCCCTCGGGACCCCCCCGTCCGCCCTCGAGACCTCCCCTCCCCTGCCCCCCACCATCGCTCAAGACCCCTTTGTCTCTTTGTCCCTCTTGTATCGGAGCTTCTCCCCGGCGGCGGATCTCGCGTGCCTCCGCCGAGGAGCCCCGCAGCATATCCGGGTCGTCGACGTCCTCCTGACGTCACTGCGACTCCATCCCGGCACTCCGATGCCTTCCCTTCCAGCGCTCTCGCGAGATCCAACGCTTTGACGTCACCGAGCTGGGCGGGCCATTCTCATTCACAGGCGGGCCTCCGAGGAGAGAGGGCTGGTCTGGGGGCAGCTCCCTGGGCGGGTCCCGCTGCCGGAGCATTCCATCCCGCCAAGAGCTGCGCCGCCATGGAAGTCTTCGCGCTTCATCCCCACCTTCCTGCTCAAATAGGTAAGGAAATGCCATCTTGGTTCCTCCAGATCTGTGCTAGCCTGCTGAGATTAACGGCCGCCATTTGAGGCCTTCTGGCCTTGGTCTCCCTCTCCGGCCGTAGTAGTCCTTGGGGTAACATTTTGGCAGACTTGAAGGGTATTAACTGGTTGGAAAGAAAAAAACGCAACAAGCGTTACAGAACTATGCTGGCTTTATTCCCTTCCTTGTTTTAAGGGCTTTTCCCGCTCCCATCTTTTCTGTTTAGGCTCTTATCCTTCGGGGGAGAGGGACCCTGACGTATTGGCGGGGAGTTCGCATTGGGACCTTGTTGGGCCCCCTCTGTGGTGTTAGCCACATTTCCCTGCACTCCAAGCTTTTTCAGGAAGGATGCCCCTCCGAGGGATGTTTGAGAACATGGGGTCTTCCATTTTTCGTGGCCACCAGGGCAAAGGGGAAAGCCCAGCGGTATCTTATTTCACTGTCTCTGAGTGCCCATGTAACATGGCCTACAGCTCTTCGCCGAGCCAGAGTGAGGGGCGACAGGTCTTGATATACCGTGAGGGTGACCCCCTCAAAGGTGATATGGGGGGTGGCCCGGGCTATCCTTCCCACCTCCTCCTTTACGGAGAAGTAGTGGAGGCGGAGGATCACATCCCTAGGGGGATTTGAGGCCAGTGGCTTAGAGCGCAGGGCTCTATGGCACCTGTCCATCCTGAAGTCAGATTCCGGCTTATCCGGCAGGATGGAGGCCATCCAGCGTGTCAGCAGCGCCTCCGGGTCCAAGATCTCCTCCGGGATCCCCCTGACTCTCAAATTGTTCCTCCTATCCCTATTTTCTCCGTCTTCCTGGCGGGCCTCCTATTCCATCACCCTCTGTTCTAGGGCCTGTATACGGGTGTTTGTTTCCTGCTGTGTATTAGCGCTAGCTTCCATGCGCTCCTCCAAGTCGTTGGTTCTGGTCCCGATCTGCATAAGATCATGCCGGAGCCCCTCCACCTCCCCCCTTAAAAAGGATTTCAGATCCATCAAGAGCCTGGAGATTTCCTTTTGTAATAATTTTAGATTGTTCTGCCGCTGCTCTTGATCCCTCAGCATCCTGGGCGGAATCGGAATCCGACACCGCTGACATCTCTGCGGCCCCTGCCTTACTTTGTCCCGTGAAGTAGGCCCTGACATCCGACTTGCGTCGGGCTTTCTGCCTCGTTGCCGCCATCAGGGTCTAGGGCTGATTTGCCGGATCGGGGTGTATTTACGTTCACGTATTGCCTTTTTGCTTTTATCCGAAGTCGGTTTTAGTCTTATTTATTATCTTTATTATGCCGGCGGTTGGTGGAGATGAGTGACTAAGCGTCCATCACCAGCCAGCCGCGCATGCGCATCCCCCTAACAGAGCACTTTTAACTGCTCCTGCAGTGAGGCGTCGCCCCCAAGCATCACACAGTCCCATGCAAATCAACAACTACACTCAGCTGGGCTGTAACACCTCCCTCCTATCAGGGAAGACTCTTTGCAGTCCTCCAGGCCTGCCCCCTCTTCCCATTGGCCTGTCCAGCTTTATTATGCCTGTGCTTCTCATCACTCGTTGCTCGACATAGTTCTGTATGGAAGCATTGGTATACTCTCTCAGTGACTCCTCAGGTATTGACGCGGATTGGACGACTACCCCCTCTGGCTCTCGACTTTGGCTCTACTTGGACTTCGTGACTTCTGGCGTCCATGTAACACGGCTTGTACCTTCGACCATCCGCAACTCTCCTATCCCTGATCTTGGCAACGGCAATAACCACTCCTCCTCTACTACCGGTACCGGCAAGTATTGTCTTCATTACTATACCTGGCCTGGCAACACTAACACCACACTCCGGAAGTGCTCCCTTTGCTGCGGGTGCGTGTATCCCTATGTCCCACCTCAGCCCTGGGGACGGGTCTGGTCTGCGGGCAGCACCGGCGTAACATTATGTCGAGCCCACAAGACGCAGACCAGACTGAATTAGATATGTGGATTCCTAACCCCAAACCTTACGCAGGTGAATCTCAAGATTTTCGGGGCTTCATTAATCAATGTGAGGTACAATTTGAAATGGCCCCTCACCAGTTTTCTACTGGCCGAAAGAAGGTGGCCTACGTTTATAATCTGTTGACGGGTAGCGCACTGGCTTGGGCCTCCCCCATCTGGGAGCGGCGAGATGACCTTACCCAGAATTACTCAGCCTTCAAGAAGGAATTCAGGCAAGTGTTTGATTCCCTCGCACGTCGGGAGGTGGCCTCTTCTTCTCTTTTACAGATTACTCAAGGGCAAAGACTGGTGACTGAATACGCCATAGAGTTCCGTACCCTTGCAGCAGAGACCAACTGGGAACAGGAGGCCTACGTCGCCGTATTCTGGCAAGGACTGTCAGACAGCATCAAGGATGTACTTGCTCTCCAACCCAGGCCAGGTCTTTTGGAGGATCTCATTACTCTGGCGATTAGAGTGGATCAACGTATTCAGGTACGCCGCACGGAGCGCCAGCGCACTCACTCGGTAACCCCTTTGTCTCTTTCTCTCAGCACTACTACAGTCCCCAGGTCCACTTTACTGCTCCGTCCTTCCTTGGACTCATCCGAACCGATGCAGTTGGGGGTTCAACGGGTTCGCACACCAATAAGGCAATTCCGCCGCGCCGGGGATATGTGCTATTATTGCGGACTTGCAAAACATCGGACCCAAGAATGTCCTCCATCTCTGGAAAACGGGAACACCCAGTGAGTATGAAGGGGCTCTTCGTGGGTGTTATGTCTCCTCGTCCCCTTCCCCAAAAAGGATTCCCTAAGAAACTCACTATACCCGTGTGCCTCTCAGGCCGTAAGTTCCGCGTCTCCACAGTAGCCTTCATAGACTCCGGAGCCGGAGGCAATTTCGTGGATCAAGAGTTCGCCAAACACTATCAGATACCGTTCGTGGTGAAAAAAAAAACCCCATCGCCTTGGTCGGAATTGATGGGCATCCACTCACGCCTGCATTTATCTCATTAGAGACGGTTCCGGTTGTACTTTCCTCTGATAATCATAGGGAAACCCTGACCCTCGACGTAATTCAGGCTCCGGGAACACCCATAACCCTAGGTTTGCCATGGTTACAATTACACAACCCACGGATCGATTGGACATCCACCAACCCCATCACTTGGGAACCAAGGTCAGGCGAACCACAGCGACTCCAGCGAATACCACCGTTCCTGAGACGAACCTCCCTACGGTTTACCACCAGTTTCTGGACGTATTTAATAAGGTACAATCTGACCTTCTACCCCCACACAGGTCATATGACTGTCCTATTGACCTGATTCCTGGTTACACATTACCTAAGTCCAAGACTTATCCTCTGTCTCTCCCCGAAACTAAGGCTATGGACGAGTACATCCAGGAGAACCTGAAGAAAGGTTTTATTCGTCCATCTACTTCACCAGCTGGAGCAGGGTTCTTCTTCGTAAAGAAGAAGGATGGAACTTTAAGACCTTGTATTGATTATCGAGGGCTTAACCGCATCACTGTAAAGAATCGCTACCCACTCCCCCTTATCACTGAACTTTTTGATAGGTTGCAAGGTGCCAAAGTCTTCTCCAAGCTGGACCTCAGGGGAGCTTATAATCTTGTACGCATACGTCAAGGAGACGAATGGAAAACGGCCTTCAACACGCGTAGTGGCCACTACGAATACCTTGTGATGCCTTTCGGATTGTGTAATGCTCCGGCCGTTTTTCAAGATTTCATTAACGATGTCTTCCGTAAAGTACTCAACGACTTTGTCATCGTCTATCTGGATGATATCCTGATTTTTTCAAAGAATTTACAGGACCACATCTTTCATACATCTTACGTACTCTCTCGCCTTCGTGAACATCGCTTATATGCCAAGATGGAGAAATGTACCTTCCATCAGACTTCGACCCAGTTTCTAGGCTACATTATTTCCAGCGATGGTTTCATGATGGATCCGGACAAATTAAAAGCTGTTACTAACTGGCCTAGACCCGACTCTCTTAAATCCGTCCAGAGCTTCCTGGGATTTGCAAACTAGTACTACCGCAAGTTTATCCGAGATTTCTCCAGAATTGTTGCACCTATCACAGCCCTTACGAAGAAGGGGGCCGATCCGTCGGTTTGGTCACCAGAGGCCAATACCGCCTTCAACACACTTAAGGAGGCTTTTGTGTCCGCACCGGTTCTCCATCACCCCAACACTGATCTCCCTTTCGTGTTGGAGGTGGACGCTTCTGATTCTGGCGCCGGTGCCATTCTATCCCAGAGACCTTCACCCCAAGAAAAATTGCATCCCTGCGCATTCTTTTCGAAGAACTTTACCTCAGCAGAGAGGAACTACGACGTGGGGAACAGAGAGTTACTGGCCGTTAAAAAGGCACTTCAAGAATGGAGGCATCTCCTGGAAGGGTTGAGGGAACCATTCACCATCCTCACAGACCATAAGAATTTATTATATATAGAGAACGTTTGCCGTCTGGGTCCACGGCAAGCCCGCTGGTCTTTGTTCTTTTCCAGATTTAATTTCCAACTGTCATATATTCCTGGGACTAAAAATGTCAAAGCCGATGCTCTCTCAAGACAACATTCTTCCGAAGAGAGACCAGAAGATTCCATGAAGACCATTTTACCTCACGAGAAGATTTTCGCCGCATCTTTCTTCAGAAGCTTTGACAAGATCGTCAAGTCTCAAAGGTCCATTCCAAAGAACCTGAAGGTCCCCAAGGGCAAGCTCTTCGTGAGACCTAATTTCATACCCGAGGTTCTGGATTGGGGACATGCCTCGAGAGCAGCTGGTCATCCTGGCTACAAAAAGACTTTGGACCTTATACGTCGCAACTTTTGGTGGCCCAAGATGTCCAAAGACATTTTCGAATACACGCACGCTTGTCCGGTCTGTACGCAAAACAAGACAATTCATCAAAGGCTTCACGGTCTTCTCCTTCCTCTGCCCATCCCAGAACGTCCATGGTCACACATATCAATGGATTTTATTGTGGAGTTGCCAAGGTCCAAAGGGATGAATACGATTTTAGTGGTGGTAGATCGTTTTTCTAAGATGGCTCACTTTATCCCGCTCAAAGGACTTCCCACCTCACCCGCCCTTGCTGATATATTCACTGATCACATCTTTCGCATTCATGGTATTCCTTCGTCCATCGTGTCTGACAGAGGATCACAGTTCGTATCCAGATTATGGAGAACTTTTACCAAAAGACTAGGGATCTCTTCTTCTTTTTCCTCAGCTTACCATCCTCAGTCCAATGGTCAAACAGAAAGGGTCAATCAGTCCCTGGAAAAATACCTGAGGTGTTTCATTTCCAATTCTCAGGATGATTGGGCACAACTTTTGCCATGGGCCGAACATGCTTTTAACTCCGCTACCAACGAGTCCACCCGAGAGTCGCCATTTTTCATCAATTACGGTTTTCATCCCCCATGTCTTCCCGTCTCCAACATTCCTTCCGGAGTCCCGGCTGTAGATGACCGTGTCACTTCTCTGCAATCAGCATGGTCCAAGATTCAGTCTGTTCTTCTTACCGCCTCTCAAAGGGCCAAACATCAGGCAGATCGCCACCGCCGTCCGGCACTCAGATACAAGCCAGGGGATATGGTATGGCTGTCCTCAAGAAACATTTATTTGAAGGTACCTTCCTCAAAATTGGCGCCGAGGTTCCAGGGCCCTTTTCCGATAACTGAACAGATTAATCCGGTAGCATTCCGGCTTCAACTTCCCGACAGCATGAAGATACCAAACGTGTTTCACACATCTCTACTCAAGCCTTTCGTATCCAGTCATTTTTTCCCCAACCATAACCGTAGGCCTGATCCGGTTATTACTCAGAATAGGGAAGAATATGAGGTCCAGTCCCTGCTCGATTCTCGCATATCCAGGGGTCAACTGCAGTTCCTCGTACACTGGAAGGTTTTCAGCCCAGAAGAAAGGTCTTGGGTTCCACTTCGTGATATCCACGCTCCGGTTCTTCTGAAGACTTTCAGGAAGAAGTTTCCAAACAAACCATTTAAGGACCGTCCCGAGGCCGTTCCTGAAGAGGGGGGTACTGTAAGGAATCTGGTGTCTACTCACCTCCCGTCGGTACTCAGGCGTCCAAGCGTCTGCAGCGCAATTCCCACATACCTCCGTTGTCTGCCACTGGCACTCTGGCTCCTCGCCATCACAGGATTGCACCAACCGAAGAGGTGCCTGTTGAACCGCAGCCTCTGCGTGTGTCCCCAGTCTGTCTCTGACCCCATGCGCATATGTGCGTCAGTCACCGAATCCACGCGCACACGCACGCCAGCTCCAGACGTTATGTGCATGCATTCCCAGTTTACAGAGCACACGCCTAACAGAGCACTTTTAACTGCTCCTGCAGTGAGGCGTCGCCCCCAAGCATCACACAGTCCCATGCAAATCAACAACTACACTCAGCTGGGCTGTAACACCTCCCTCCTATCAGGGAAGACTCTTTGCTGTCCTCCAGGCCTGCCCCCTCTTCCCATTGGCCTGTCCAGCTTTATTATGCCTGTGCTTCCCATTACTCGTCGCTCGACATAGTTCTGTATGGAAGCATTGGTATACTCTCTCAGTGACTCCTCAGGTATTGACGCGGATTGGACGACTACCCCCTCTGGCTCTCGACTTTGGCTCTACTTGGACTTCGTGACTTCTGGCGTCCCTGTAACACGGCTTGTACCTTCAACCATCCGCAACTCTCCTATCCCTGATCTTGGCAACGGCAATAACCACTCCTCCTCTACTACCGGTACCGGCAAGTATTGTCTTCATTACTATACCTGGCCTGGCAACACTAACACCACACTCCGGACGCGCTCCCTTTGCTGCGGGTGCGTGTATCCCTACGTCCCACCTCAGCACAGGGGACGGGTCTGGTCTGCGGGCAGCACCGGCGTAACAGACGGGAGGCAATGGAAGACCCGCACACCCTCCTCCCATGCTGGTATCCCCCGGTCGTACTGCCATGCCCCTGCCCCGAGCGGGCCGCCAGTCTGGAAACTGTCCTCCTCCTTCCTGCCTGACGATCACTCCAAACAACGTACTTACAGAGGAGAAATCTGTCGCCATGCTCCCGAGGAGGCAGTGCCACACGGGAGACCCGTGCGCCCGCCTCCTGTGCCGCTATCTCCCTCCAGCTGCTAACCGTGAACACTTCCTCTTCACCGCCATGCCGCCATTTTTGGGGGTGGGAGGAGGAGCCTCCTCATGCCCCTCTCCTTCTGCGTACACTCTCCCCCTGGAGCCCTACCCCCGCCGCTTGCTCCGCCAGCGGTGTGTGGGCGTGAAGCGGTTTCGCATGGGAGCGAGCACGGGAAAAGGAGTCCTGGCACCTCTCCTTCCCGCCCGATGATCACTCCATACTGCACTCCAGCCGCAGATGGGGGCAGCCGGACCACACTATGGAGTCCCTCTCCTCCCTGAATCCCGCCTCCCTCCTCGTTGCCAACTCAATCAGTGCGGCAATACGGGAGGGGGGAGTGCCCAGCAATCTACCCCCTTTGGGGCCTTACCTTAAATTTACAGGAGAGGAGAGGGACATCCGAAACAGCTGCTAGCCAGGGCCTGTGGCCTGTGCGCCGGCTCACTGAAGGTGCGTGCGGAAGGGTGTGCAGGAGGGTGTCTCTGCGGCGGCTCACTGGGGGTGAGTGCAACTGGCCAATAAGAGCCGTGGGGGGGGTGGGACACAAGGGGGGGGGGCGAGACACACCGGCCAATGAGAGCCGTGAGAGTGCGTCTGGGGCGGACCAATCAAATTGTCTTCAGGGACGCACAAACAACACTTTCAGTTTTATATATATATATATATATATATATATATATATATATATATATATATATATATATTCAGCACTCAATAGGTTAAAATGTTTCAAGTTGTTTTTCAGTTTGGAACTTCAGAGGGCAACTTGAAGCCAAGTAGTGATAAGATAAGTTCCTAGACAAATGTTTACTGAGTAAATATAGCCTGGTACTAATAAAACAGAAAGTTTTAGTCAGCAAAAGGTTTTTAGCTAAGATAAGTAATGTATATCTCTTTGTCCTGAGCGTATAGAAGGGAGCAATGTTAAGCATTTGTTACTACCTTCTACATTCTAAAGATGCTTGTTACATCGAATAGAACCATCTAATAACATAGTATGCTGTATCTTTGCTAAAGCTGATTGAAGAAAGAATAAAGAATGCTAATTTTGAACTGGAAACCTGATTACTGATTATTATATCGCGAAGGCTTTTCTAACATAATGCTGGAGAATGCAAGGTGAGTAAATGCAAGGGGAATGCAAGGAAAAGGTGAGAGTTATCGTGTCTCCTAGAAAGGGGGTTTCCATAAACCTTATCCCAGGCTGTCAACGTTGTCCCTGCCGATCCGGAATTGAAAGACTTCAAGGATATTGGTCACAGTTCAGGAGGAAAAATTGTGTTAACCATGAGGATAAAGAAAGGCCGTCCATTATTGCAAGAAGTATTAAGACCAAAAACGGAGACAAGAATAGCACCCAGATCACCTGATTACTTAATTTGATGGGCCCAGAATAAGGCGGGTGTCTTCGAGCACGGACAGAGAAAAAAAGGGGTGATAAATACTGTAGTGGAAGAGCCTTCAATTCTGACCCCCTGTAACGGTATGTAATTCGTTACTTACAGTACATATTGAAAAAAGATAGTCACGATAATCAAATTGAAAGTTTTTTTAAGTCCATATATTGATTATCGTTTAAAAATGGACTGGCTTAAAAAGAAAGCCTCCACATTTTCATTGGATACCAAAATCTCGGGGGTAATCCATTGAATATTTGGGATGATTTTATATTGTCTGTCCTAGATGGAATTAAAGAAGTTGGAGAGAGGAAGTTTGACATGTTTAAAGATAAAGGAAAGTCTGAGACATGTGAAATTGACTTAAATTGTAAGCAATATTCAGTATTAGAGTTGAAAAATCAGTATTTCATAGACCAATCTCAAAATTATTGCAAAATTCCTACAACTGTATCAGGAAAACATTTTAAATTGTATGCTTTGTGGAAAGAGAAGCAAGAAAATAAATTAGCAGAGATATAAAGAGGAGTTGCAAGGAAAATTATGGATAGGAATTGATACTGAACGAAAAAACAATTCAGCTCTCTCCCTCTTGAAGTTGTCTGCAATTTACTGCAGCACTAGCCCTCCCCTTTTTCACTGAAACTTACACAGAAGAAGTTGCATGTCTGAAGTATAGAAGTTAAAGATTAACCTAGATAGAAATTTGCTAGGATTCTAAAAAAAAGTTGTTTTCCATTGGTTTTAAAGAAATTAATGCATATTATGAACGTTTTCAGATTAGTTATAATTTTATATGAATGAAAAAGGAAATTCTTATTACATTAGTTTTTTATGCAGGAAAAAGAATCAAATAGTTTTTTGTTTTTCTCGCCAAGAATGTAGAGAATTAGTATTGTTTAGTGAAGAATTTGGTATCAATGTGTGAGGATTGGGCTTCGGCCCCGCCCCATGATGCGCCCTGTGACGAGACGGGTGATGCATGTTGCGCTGCCAGATTGGGGGACACCGCTTGCACTGTGTCCAGGCTCCACCCCAGTGGCACGCCCCATGACAAACGCCACACTACCAAGCCAGGGGACACTGCACGCTTGCACTCAGTCTCCACCTCCGTGATGTCACAGGTGATGCGCATCGCACACAAGCTACACGCTGGGCTCTGAGAAGCCTTGTAATCTCTAATTATTCATCACCTGCTCTTCTCCCCTCCCCTGCCTATAAGTGGACTGAATATGTCTGAGGAGGCGGTTCTAATTTATTATTCTGAAGCCTTTATTCCCAAAACACATTGTTTAATAGTTTTAAATATTTGGGCATATTGTTTAACATCCAAAACCTATTCCAAACTATGTTTAATTTATAGGAACAAAGCCTCCCTATGCCTGCTTGTCAGAAAGTGCATCGCATAGCAGATGCTAATGATAATTATAGACTATGAGGACATAGTATATGGCACAGCACCACTTGCGAAATGCCCAATAAACCTGATTGGTCATCATTTGGCTAGGGGCAAAGTTCATCTTTCCTGTCTTGCCTTCAAATACTTTCTGGG
Organism: Ascaphus truei; assembly: GCF_040206685.1. NCBI lineage: Eukaryota > Metazoa > Chordata > Amphibia > Anura > Ascaphidae > Ascaphus > Ascaphus truei. Next base: position 236,400,743 of record NC_134483.1, read on the forward strand.
CAAACTACCCGCCTATCTGAACAAGCGTATCATACCTTCCCCATGCAGCACTTATCATCTGAGATTTGATTCCAAAAGTCTTTTCAAGGTCCCAAGGTTCAAAAAAGTATCCGACTGCTCCTCTTCTCTTACCGTGCAGCCCACAACAGGAACAATCTACCGGAGACTCTCACAGCTGCCAGTCTAATTTCTTTCAAAACTAAAGCTGTCTCACATTTCAATCTGGTCTTTAACTGTTACATACGCCTATAACATATATTGCCTCTTTCTGTGCATCAGTGGATGTTTGAACTGGGGCGCTCCCTGGAATGTGTGGCTAAAAAATGCTACAACGCCTTTGATATATTAAAATATATAAAAAATAAAAAATTGTGTTTTGTGCTGTAAAAGAGTATAAAAATATATACTGGCCCTTTTGATGATTTTTGGTTGCTGCTTGACCTTGAAGAAGGGAACCCCGTGTCCTTCTTAACGTGGCAATGGGAGTGTGAAGACGGTCAGCGCAAAACTCATGGACCTCACGATGTTGATGGAACAGGATGAAGTTGAATAAAAATGGAATAAAACACAGTATTAGTGCATGACATCCACATATGTGGGGGATGAGGTGGGGGGTGGATGGAGTATATGATGGAAGGGGTGATGGTGGAATTCCACTAAATAAACAATCAATGAAACAATGAAACATAAACATATAGTTTCAGTAACTCACACGGGCTTGTGTGAGACTTCGCCCTCAACGCAGACTGTAGTGGGTAAATGCAGACTCCTATGGTGGAGTCCCAATAAACATAAAACTCACACGGCCTAATGTGAGTTCTTGCCCTCAGAGGGTGATGTCAGCCTGTATAGGTGGTGTGGAGTCGTCTCAGCAAAATATCCCCCAATAGGTATAGTGTGTGAGTGTCTCCTCTCCCCGTTGCCCAAAAGACCAAAAAATGTGTGCAAACCAGGGTTAGCAATATAACAGGTCTTTATTTGGTAACAGTTAAGACATGAGCATAAACAAGCATACACGTTGTAAAAGCATAAATGTTATCAAACAATATATAACAAGGTGAATAAACAAAAAGCACACTCACACTGAATTGTAACTTCTGTTGCCCAGCATCAGCCACGTGGTTTGATCCCGCAAGATCTCCTCCTCCGTTATGGCTCTCACTGGCGCGTCCGGCAGTGGAACCGGAAGAGAGGATCTATACCGGATGTCCTGCGGTCGGCTGGGTCCCTCTCTCAATGAGCTCCGGCAGGGAACAACGCGTTTCTGTGCATGCAATGTCTTGTATATACCCTGTTCACTTAATGTTAATATGTATTTGTAACCATGTATTTGTCATCATAACTCTCCTTCCTGGTAAAACATTTTATAAATAAATAAATTACCCATGGAGTGTAAGGAATCGGGGGCCACGTCTGCCCCGACATGACCCAACAGCTCCCGCGGAACCCGCAGCCGCTGTTGCACACCCCCTCCGGCGGTATCCTCGCCATGGTGATGCTCACCTGCTCCCGGCACACTCCTGCTCTGCTCCTTGCCTCTATTGGACTACCTACCTTTATAACCCCAGTCCTCCCTTTGGCTCATTTCTCTGCATAGTCTCTTCTCTAGCAGTTGTGGATTCTATGCCGTGCTCTCCCTTTGCATTCTCTTCAGATTCTGACCCGGCTTGACTGATTACTCTCTCAGGCTCTCGACTCTGGCTTCCTCCTGACTATGTTGACCTCTAATGCCCACGGACTCAGCTTTAGCACCACGACCTCCTGGATCTCTTCTATCCTCGATCCTCGGCTACGGTACTCTCTACGGCATTCCTGCTACCCTGGATCCGGCAAGTACATTCCTTACTTTACCTTCGACCCCTGGCTGGCTATGCTACCACCACACTCCGGACACGCTCTCTCTGCTGCGGGTGCGTGTTTCTATTCGTCCCACCTCAGAACAGGGGATGGGTCAGGTCTGCGGGCAACACAAGCGTAACATTATGCAGAGCCCAACAAACACAGACCAGACTGAATTAGGTCAAATACTGACGGCCCTTATTCAGCAGAACCAAACTATGTAAAACCAAATAACTGCCTTATTCCAACAGTTGGCTGACCTTTTGCTCCACGAACCTCCGCCTAAGTTACACTACCGACACACTTTATTAGAGTGTGGCCGGTACCGCAAGCCGGGAGATTTCCCGGCTTGCTAGTGGCCGCCCCTCGGCGTGCCGCGCGTCATAGACGCGCGGTCACGCGTCTTCGGGAGCGTGCGCCCCCTGCACGCGCGTCCAGGGGCTCCCCGAGGGAGCCCTGGTGTCCCGCGATCGCGGGACAGCGGCAGGGGGTTCCGGGGGACCCGGCGGACTCGGCAGCGGTAGGGAGAGCGCCCCGATCGGAGGGCGCTCTTCCGCTGCTTCGGCGCGCGCCCGTCACTCTCGGGCGCGCGCCAGGCTACTGCTGCGGCCAAGAACGGGCAAATGCTCGAATAAACTTGGCCGCAGCAGTACGTCCTCCGGAACTGCCAGACCCAGGAGACGCTGCAGCACTGGAGCTTAGGATTCCCGCTCCCAAGCATTATGCTGGAGAACCCCAGGCTTGCCATGGATTCTTTTTTTTTTTTATAACTTAAATTTTATTGAATCGAAACAGCAGAAAATACATTACAGAATACTTTTGTCTTATATGTAAACACTATTTTAACAACTGTGTAAGTAGCAATGAGGTCTTACTGTGCTTCGGGGCCTAGTCTTCTGGGAATCTTGGTGTGGACCATACAGTCCACGCCGTCTCTACTTAAGTGGACAAACAGACACTTATAACTCAACTTAAAAGGGGAGACAATACACACTCACACAATAAAAAAAAATTAAAAAAATAGGAAAAAGGGGGGGTTGGTCAAGGCGGGATGGGGCGGAGAGAGAGGGAGGTTGGGGGTGAGGTAGGGGAAGTGCGTTGGAAGTGGATGCAACACGAGGCTCAGCGCCGAGCATCTCAGACGTTTGCAGGTTGAGTTGTCTCTCACATTACAGACATTAGAATGCTGCTATATGGGGTCTTGGGGGTATAGAATACCTCCTGCAAGCCCCTTCCAAGGAGAACGCATCTACTGCTATCAGAGCCAAATTGAGAACCTATCAATCCCCAGGATATCTGTCTGTGCCAGCCACGGCGTCCAGACTTTTAGAAAATTGTCACAATTGTCGTTAACTAAACTCGATAACTTTTCCATCTGGCAAATTAAACAAATTAGATTCCGAATTTTGGGATGGTTGGGATATCCGATTGTTTCCATAATGCTGCGATCTCGCACCGCGTTGCAATTGCAAAGTGGGCAATTAGTTTGTTATGTGCTTTGGAAAGGCCCGTCAATGGCCTGTTCAGGAGGAACAACCATTGGTCTGGGGGAATGGTGAGATCAAACAGTCTCTGTATCCAATGTCTAATCGCCTCCCATAGTGGAGAGATCCGTGGGCAAGACCACAGCATATGTAACAGGTCGGCTGTTCCTCCGCACTGGCGGGGGCACAGGGGGGAGGATCCCGGCACAAACCTTGATAATTTCAGTGGGGTGAGGTACCATCGCATTTGGACTTTATATGCGTTCTCCTTGAGAGTGGTGCATATGGAGCTCTTCGCTGTGGCCATAAATATAGCGCTCCATTCTTCATCCTCTAAGTTTTCTCCCAAATCTGTTTCCCATTGAGATCGGAATGAGGGTATCTGCTGCTCATGTTCACCAAAACTGATTACTTCTCCGTATAGCTGAGATGTTTGAATTTTTAATTTTGATTCATTAAGTTTCCAATTCGTCCCGGGTCTATCAGTTCGGATATTGTTGCACCTTAGCTCTATTGGCGCATGGTCAGACCATGAAATATCATGGATCCCAGCTCGGGTAACCTTAGGAACCAGTTGACAGGATACAAAAAAGTCATCGATTCTGCTGTACGAGCTATGGGGGTGAGAGAAGAAAGTGTAATCTCTGTCTGCCGGATGTAATTCCCTCCATATATCCGATAACTGGTTGGTCTTGAGGCCCCGGCGCAAAGATACACCCGCTCCTTTGTTGTACTGACCTGCAACCCCTGACCTATCCAGGTGCGGTTGCATGACCATGTTAAAGTCACCAGCTAGCACGGCGCACCCTTGGGCCACTGAGTTCAGGGTTCTGAAAAACGTATCGAGAAAGATCGTGCTCTTCTCGCTGGGGGCGTACAAGCAAGCCAACGTGATTCTCTGCCCCTTAATTGCTCCCACAACAATAATGTATCTACCATCAATATCACGTCTAGTTAGCTGCACTTCGAACGGAATGCTGTTCCGGATTAATATAGGTACCCCCCTGTTTTTTAACTGCTGCTGCAGATGTGAAAACCTGGGTAAAATCTTTGTCAAGATATTTGGGGGCACTAGATTTACTGAAGTGTGTCTCCTGCAAAAAAAGGATTTCCGCGTGTTTCCTTTTATAGTCTGTAAAAGCTAGCTTCCGTTTGGTTGGATTGTTAAAGCCCTGTACGTTGTGGGAAATAAGTATCAACGCCATTTATTAATGTGTGTGTAGAATAGCATCTTGATATCTTTGGACTCACCTAAGATTCCATTTTTGGAGCATGCCTGGTCTGTAGTTCCGCAACGCACCTGTGCCATCTGTTGTGTGTTTTGCCGGTGTGGCTGATGTTCCTCTGAGAGGGGCAGGGAGGGGTGGGAGGGAGGTAGGGGAGAGGGGAGGGGAGAAGGGAGGGAAGGGAAGGTGGGAAGGGGGGGAGGGGGGACCACATGTCGGTAAAAACAGTAGGGAGGGAACAAATAATAACGTGCAAATATAACATCAACATGAAAGTGACATCAAATAATAAAAAAACAAGAGTCCACCTCGGGAGCCCCCGAGGGTGTCTCTTGCGCCCATGGGGTTGGTCTCCTGGCCCAGTCTTACAGAGGGATCTCTCCGTCTTGCTGGGACCCGACCTCCCTGGGACTTGTTTGCGATTCCTCATTCTTCGGGATCGAATCTGGAAACGCATGCACGCCGTCAAAGGGGACCCCGCCGGCGTGTTTTTAGTAATCAGCTACTATATTTAACTCCGTAAAACTCTTCAACTTTGGAAACTGGAACAGAAACTGCATATCAAAAACACCTCCCAAACATAACAGAAAACTTTACAATGTGTCTACCTTCTGTCGTCCTCTCTATGGAAGGGAAGGGGAGGGGAGGGTTAATTCCCACTCTCTAGACCACTCCCCCTACTTGGAACCCATCTAATTAGCCCCTTGAGGAATGGTTCCGTGTGTGGAAACCCAACCGGCCTCCCCCTCTCCCGCTCGCCCCCCCTCTCTTCCCCCTCCACTCCCCCCCCCCTCTCCTCCCCCCCCACTCCACCTCTCCTCCCCCCCACCCCCTCTATCGTCCTCCCCCTCTCTCCCTCCTCCTCTCCTCCCTTCCTCCTCCTCTCCTCTTCCCCCCCCACCCCCTATTCTCCTCCCCCCCCACCCACACTCTCCTCCTCCTCCTCCTCCCCCCCCACCCCCCTCCTCCTCCCCCCCACCCCCCCACCCCCTCTTCTCCTCCCCCCCTCGCCCCCCCTCTCCTCCTCCCCCCTCTCCCCCCCTCTTTGCACCTCCCCCCCTCTTTGCACCTCCCCCCCTCACCTCCCCCCCCCCACCCCCTTACCCTTAGATCTTTTTTATTGTGTGTGTATTTATGGGAGACCGCAGCTCTGGGGTATGAACATGAATGGAGGCTGCCCTGCACGGTCCCTTGCAGCGTGGCCGGAGTCTCTCCGCAGCTGTGCCCCCTCTTGTCTCCCTGTTCCGTGTGCCCTCGGGGGGGAGCGCAGTGATAGCGCTCCTGGGTGTCCATCTTGGAGAGGGGCCTCCACTTCCTTCCTCTGCTGCGCAGGGGCCAGAGATCCAGCTCTCGCGAGAAGACGGCGCGGGGCGATGACGTCACTGGCCAAGCCCGCACAGATCAGTACTGTTCCCGCGCGCCTCGGGGAAGGAGCAGGGGAAGATGGCGCCAGTCCAAAAATGTGAGTAGGACCTGCCGCGTTGTAGGGCGCTGATTTCCCTCTCTAGGGACTGGTGAGGACTGCGGAGGAAGTTCCATATGGTCCCATGCGGTCCCAGGGTCATTAGGGGCAGTGTTGGGGTTGGTCAAAACAGCGGAGTCCAGTGGTTGTGAATAGCGGAGGGTCTCTTATGCAGGGCTCAGTGTCTCAGTCGTGGGTTAGATGCTGAGGGCGCGGGGGCGCCATCTTTAGCTGCCGCATGGTAAGGGGAACTCTGCGCTGATCCTAGGACCCTCCTAAGGAATCCCTCAGTGTCCTCTATATTTTTGAGGGTATGTACCACTCCGTTTTTAAAGACCATGACGGCACATGGGAATAGCCAGCGATATCTGATCTCTTGATCGCGTAGCGTTTTGGTAACTGAGGCCATTGCTCTCCATTTTGCTAGCGTGGCAGGTGACAGATCCTGATACACCTGAAATTTTATTTGCTCAAACTCCACCACCTTCAGTTCCCTCGCTATCCGGCATGTTTCTTCTTTGGTGCGGTAGCAGTGGAATCTAAGCACCACGTCCCTCGGGGGGTCTCCTTGTTGAGGTCTTCCCCGCAGCGCCCGGTGGCATCTGTCCAGAACCAGGTCTCTGGCAGCAATGTCTGGGAATATATGTTCCAGCCACCTCGAGGTGAATTCCTCTGGGTCTGTTATAGATTCTGGTACCCCTCTCAGCCGTATGTTACAGCGCCGGTCGCGGTTCTCTGCGTCCTCAATTTTATCTTCTAGAGAGGTGATCTGTGCCTTTAAGGTGGATATTTGAGTCTGCGTTTGTGCTGTGGATGTCTCTGTCTCATCTGCCCTGGATTCCAATGCGGCCGTGCGTTCCCCCAGTGCATCCACGTCCTTCCGAAGCGCCCAGAGTTCAGACTTAAAGAATTGTTTCATATTGCTGCAAAACTCTTTCATGTCCTTACGTCTCATTACAGCCATATCGTCTGGTTCTTCAGGTGAGGAGTCCGCTTCTGAGTCTGCAGATGCTGTCTGCACTGGAGATTCAGGTATGTCAGCCCTGGCAGCCTCTTTGCTCTTAAAATAAGTAGACACCGGCTGTGTTTTTTTCCTTAAAGTCTTGGTTGATGCCATCTCTGTATATTTAGACACGTTCTGCAGGTTCTGAATTATGTAGTTGCTGTGTTTTTGCTGGAGTTAGATCATTTTGAAACGCTGGAGGGGATGGAGCTCACACTCTAAGCTGCCATTCACCTCCCTGTCATGCACGCCTCTCCTCGCCATGGATTCTTAAATCAATGTGAGATACAGTTTGAGATGGCCCCCACTCAATTCTCTACTGGACGCAAAAAGGTAGCCTATGTGTGCTCACTGTTGACTGTGGATGCTTTGGCCTGGGCCTCCCCAATCTGGGAGCTATGTCCCGAATTGACTCAGGATTACCCCCGCTTTAGGCAGGAGTTCCAGAAAGTGTTTGACACCCCCGCTCGCCCCGACACTGCGGCTTCTTCCCTTCTTCATATATCACAGGGTCACAGGTCCATAGCCAGATATGCATTGGAATTCCGGACCATAGCGGCGGAGATGCGCTGGAACCAGGAAGCACTTGTCGCCATCTTCTGGCAGGGACTACAGGTAAAACGGCGGTGCATCTGCTGCTGCTGCTGCTGCTGAAGATTGGAAACCACAAACTGCAAACCACAAAATATCCTAGGTGCAAAAATTTATTTTAGGGCATAGTAACAGCCAATAAGAACACTCTGACGCATTTCCCGTGGTATCCCACGCTTTATCAAAGAGTTTTACTCTTTGATAAAGCGTGGGATACCACGGGAAACGCGTCAGAGTGTTCTTTTTGGCTGTTACTATGCCCTAAAATAATTTTTTGCACCTAGGATATTTTGTGGTTTGCAGTTGTGGTTTCCAATCTTCAGCAGCAGCAGCAGATGCACCGCCGTTTGCCCTGTACTCTCTTCAATTGTTCCTTGGTAGGAGCACGCAGGACAGGACCAGGATATCCCGAAGGTCAGCAGTGAGTAATCCATTTACTTCATTTATGTGATCAGTCCTACACACGGTTACCTAGACCACCACATAAGACTTACCTATATGGCTAGTGGCATATTCTATGGGAGTGTGTTTAACATTGGACTACAGTACCTGGAATCCTGAGTCTTATGAACTGTCCTATGCTATGAAGATGTTTATATTTTTATATCATGATCAAACATTGTCTACTCCTGGTTAGCATCACAAGTGGGAATTAACCCTCCCCTTCCCTTCCATGTTCTGGCAGGGACTGGCAGATCCTGTGAAGGACGAAATCGCCGTTCAGCCCAGGCCTGGAGTATTGGAGGAACTTATCGGCCAAGCTATTTGTGTGGATCAGCACCTCCAGGAACGACGCTCTGAACGTCAACGGCCCCGGTTCATGCCACTTGTCGCTCCTTTTTCTCATAATCCTCCGGTCCCAAGAACTCTTCCGCTTCCATTACCAGCCCTGGAACCTCCCGAACCAATGCAAATTGGCACTCAACAGACCCGCACCTCTGCAAGGGGCTACCGCCGGAAACAAGCACGCCCAGTGAAGAATGAGGAGCTCTCCCTGGGTTCTATCTCTCCTCACCCCCTCCCCAAAGAAGAGCTTTCCCGGAAGCTCATGATTCCCATTTCCCTTAAAGGTCCCACCTTCCTGGTATCTACGGCCGCTTTCATCAATTCTGGGGCAGGTGGAAACTTCGTGGACAAAGACTTCGCCACCGGTAGTAACATACCGCTCATCAGTAAGAAAGTCCCCATCGGATTAGAAGGTATTGATGGCCATCCCTTGCACCCCGCATTCATCTCTCTAGAGACTCTTCCTCTCGCCCTATCCTCTATGGACGTGCATACGGAAACACTCACATTCGACATCATCTACTCCTCGGAACTCTGGTCACCCTTGGTTTGCCTTGGCTACAGCAGCACAATCCCCACATTGATTGGAGGTCTCGTACGCAATTCAGTGGAGGTCAAGGGTGCACCCACTTCCTACGCCTGGTATTGTCCCCTCCACGCTGCTCGCAGATATTGAGGCCTCTTCTTCCACTAATTCCGCCTTGCCGGAGGTATACTCTGATTTTGTGGACGTTTTTATCAAGACACATTCCGAAATCCTACCCCCTCATAGACCTTACGATTGCCCAATTGATCTTGTTCCAGGCGCTATGCTTCCCAAATCTAAGTCCTATCCGCTATCCCTACCAGAGACCGAAGCTATGGATGAATATTTCCAAGAGAACCTCAAGAAGGGGTTCATCCGCAACTCTTCCTAACCCGCTGGAGCCGGCTTCTTCTTTGTCAAGAAGAAAGATGGGACACTCAGACCTTGCATTGACTACCTGTGTCTCAATCGTATCATGATCATGAATCATTACCCTCTTCCCCTCATCTCCGAACTGTTCGATAGGCTCCAGGTGGCTAAAGTATTCAATACACTAGCTCTCCGAGGGGCATACAATTTGATTCGCATCCGGGAGGGCGACGAATGGAAGATCGCCTTCAACACTCGCAGCGGCCATTACGAGTATCTAGTAATGCCTCTGTAACGCCCCGGCAATGTTTCAGGACTTCATAAATGAAGTATTTTGTGATATCCTTAATTCTTTTGTTATTATTTATCTGGATGACATCCTTATCTTCTCTAAGAATCTACAAGATCATATTCTGCACACCAGGCTCGTTCTTTCTCGTCTCCGGGTCAATTACCTTTATGCTAAACTGGAAAAGTGCCTTTTTCATCAATCCTCCACCTCTTTCTTAGGATACATAATCTCAGACAGCGGTTTCTCTATGGATCCCAAGAAGCTCAAAGCCATACTAGATTGGCCCAACCTTAGTCTCTTAAAGCTATCCAACGCTTCCTGGGCTTTTCTAATTATTATCGGAAATTTATTCGTGACATTTCCATCACGATAGCTCCTATCACTGCCCTTACCAAGAAAGGGGTCGATCCCTCAGCATGGCCTCCTGAGGCAGTCTCGGCCTTCGAAACCTTAAAACGAGCGTTTGTCTCCGCTCCCATCCTCCGTCACCCAGACACCAGCCTGCCCTTCACGTTGGAAGTTGATGCCTCGGATTGTGGAGCAGGTGCAGATCTTTCTCAGAGGAGTTCCCTACAAGATAAATTACACCCTGTGCAGCTTTTTCTCAAAAAAAAATTCACCTGCGGAAAGGAACTACAACGTGGGCAATAGAGAACTATCAAGATGGCCTTACAGTAATGGAGGCACCTCCCTGAGGGATCTCAAGAGCCAATATCAATCCTGACTGAACATAAAAATCTCCTTTACATTGAGAGTGCACGTCGACTGGGGTCTCGCCAAGCTCGTTGGGCACTCTTCTTTTCTAGATTCAACTATACCCTATCCTATATCCCCGGTACTAAGAATGTGAAGGCCGACGCCCTATTCAGACAATTCTCCCCAGAGGAGATGTCCAAAGACGTTCCAGAAACTATTCTACTGTGCCTCCGAAACACATAATCTCCGCTGCCACATTCAACATTTTGGACAGGATCGTAGGAGCCCAAAAACATATCCCGAGAGGTCTAGAGGTACAGGAAGGAAGACTCTACACTGCTCCTAAATTTTAATCCAAGATCTTGGAATGGGGTCACTCCTCTCGCTTAGCAGGACATCCTGGCTTCAAGAGAACTTTAGATCTTATTAAGCGCACTTTTTTTTTTCAATCTTTTTTATTGTTTTCACAATACAGTAACATCTCTTTAAACATTGACTTACGTATCACAAGACTGTTGTTCAACGAAGCATTCGTGGATTTGTAACATAAATTAAAATACAGCATTTCTAGAACAAAGCGAGTACCATATCGATTTTGTAATCCAATCATGTGAGTCATGCTTATGTACCTATGAAATAGGTAGATCTTGAGAAATGGTAGAGAGAGAAGGAAGAGGGGAAGACAAAGAGGGGGGGTGGATGGGGGGGACAGGAGGGGGGGGGTTCGAGGTCTGTCTACTTGGGGTTCCTAAGTTTATGGAAGGAGTGTTTCCTTTCAGTATTGTGGTTGTTTTAGTCTAGGGACCAGGGTTCCCATTTCTTATCAAATTTGTCAAGGGTGTGGTTTAATTGGGCTGTTTGTTTTTTCATTAGTTTAACGTAGTTAACTCTTAATATGACTGTACGTCTAGATGGGGGGTGTATGTTTTTCCATGCGGCTGCTATGGAGCATCGAGCCGCCGTTAATATAAATGATATAAGTTTTCTTACTGGGGATTGAAGTTCCTCTATTGGTTTTGCTAACAGGAATGTCAGCGGTCTATAGACACTCTCAGTTCCGTGCTCTCGAGAATCAGGCCTTGTACCATGGTCCAGAATATCTGAATTCGTGGGCAGTTCCACCAGATATGGACCATGTCCCCTCTCATACCACATCCTCTCCAGCAGAGATCTGGAGTTCCTGGGAAGATCTGGTTCAGTCTACTCGGGGTTAGGTACCATTGGAACAAAATTTTGTTTATGTTTTCTTTTATGACTGTGCAAATTGATGTTTTAGCTGCCGATTCACAGATATCCCTCCAATCTTCCCTATCTATGTCTATGTTTAGGTCTTCAGCCCATTTCCGCATATAATTGTGAGGTTGGGGATGCTATCCCCGTGTATATCTCCGAGATCAAACCTCCTCTGTAAGGGCCTTCCATACATTATTTCTCAAAGTTCGTTAAGGTAGTAAATTTATTTTTCTGAGACACCGTTTGGAGAAAGTGTCGGATCTGTAAATAGCTAAATATTGGGAGGTTCTGTCTGTGGGTATTTGCTTTAACTCCTGATAGGAGAGGATCTCTCCTTCTTTAATGAGGTCTTTGGCTGCCAGTATGTCCATATTTCTGAGTTGCTCCACATATTTGGGATCAGGATCAGGCTTGAGGGGTGGTTGGAGAGGTCATATCTTTTTTTGCTTTTGGACCAGATGTCCCATGTGCTCCTCATCGCCCCAAGTTTAAATCTTCCCGCGGGGCTCTCCCCCTCCCCGGAGCTCCATAGCTCCATCGCTAGAGTGGAAGGGCCCACATAGGAGGACTCGATCCCCAGCCAACCGCAAGTTGTTGGTTCACAGTTCCACATTTCTGCTTGTTTTAGTTGGGCCGCATGGTAGTATTTGATGATATCTGGTACCCCCATACCCCCTCCCGATCTCAGTGCTAGCATTACCGATCTTGCAACCCGCTGTCTTTTGTGCTTCCAGATAAATTGAAAGATTCTATTTTGAATATTTTTGAGCTCCCTGATCGGAACTTTTATTGGGAGAGTTTGGAAGAAGTATAACAGCCTGGGCAAGATATTAATTTTTACTGCTGGTATCCTTCCGATCCAGGATATTTGATAGTCGGTCCAGGTCTGAAGATCTTTTTTTATTTTTTCAAATAGAGGTGGGTAGTAATATTGGTATAATAAATTGTATGTGTTTGTTATGTATATTCCTAAATATTTGATGTGTGTTTGGGACCATTTACATTTAAAAATTGCTTGTAAGAGCTTGACCTCTTGGGCGGGGAGCATTAAATTTAGTGCTTCAGACTTGTCATTGTTTATTTTGTATCCTGAGACCTGGCCAAAGTGGTCTAGTTGAGATTGTAAATTTGGAAGAGATATCAGTGGGTTAGCTAGTGATAGTATTATATCATCTGCAAATAGTGAGATCTTGCTGTTTGTATCTCCTATCTGGATACCCTGGATATTTATATCGTCTCTGATTATTGCCGCCAGGGGTTCGATCGATAATGCGAAGAGGAGAGGGGACAGTGGGCATCCTTTCCTAGTACTATTTTTAATTTTGATGGTATCCGAGTCTCCTCCTGGGAGTTTAACATAGGCAGTGGGCGCCCTCTAGGAATGGGCCCGAGAAGCCAAATTTTAACATTGCCTGATCTAAAAATGCCCACTTTATTCTATCAAACGCCTTTTCAGCGTCTAAACTTAATAGAATTGCCTTTGATCCGGTCCGGTGCACATGGTCCACGATATCTATGACCTTACGGGTGTTGTCCGAGGCTTGTCTGCCTGAGACAAAGACCACTTGGTCCAAATGTATAAGCTTTGGGAGGATTGGAGTAAGTCTATTCGCTAAAATTTTGCTGAAGATTTTCAAATCTAAGTTTAACAGAGATATGGGTCTATAACTCCCACATTGAAGAGGATCTCTGCCCTCTTTATGAATAATCTCTAGGTTGGCCATTGAGAGTGAGGTCGGGATTTCCCCACCTTCCAGAAAGGCGTTGAACATTTCAAGGATAAACGGGGACAGCACCGCTTTGAACTTTTTGTAGTACAGGTTGGAAAAGCTGTCTGAGCCTGGTGTTTTATTAGTTTTGAGTTGGCTTATTACTTCTGCAAGTTCTTCCTTAGAGATTTTTTTATTTAATGTCTGCGTATCTGCCTCAGATAGCTTTGGAAGGTTGGAAGGTTGGAAGGTTTAAGATATTTTGATATTGCCCAGACCCTGTAGGTGCACCTCGGTTACAATCTAGATTGTATAGTTTGGTATAGAAATCTGAGAATTATTTCGCTATTTCTTTTTCTTTGTATGTTGTCGCTCCTGTTTTGGTATGGCTGGGATTTGAGATTTAACTCTCAGACCTCTTAATTTATTAGCTAGGAGCTTGTCAGCCTTATTGCCCTTATCGTAGAACCGTTGGTTTGTCCACCTTAGCGCTCTCTCTACCTCTTCTAGTTGTATTTTTTGAGCTCCATTCAAGCTCTTTCTAATAATTTATATAGTTTTTTGAGGGGTTCTGTTTGTGCTTTTGTTCGATATTGGCCAAATTGTCCTCTGCCTCTTTACTGCACCGACACACTTTATTCGAGCAAATACCCATTATGTATCTGGCAGATACCTGGAATGCGCCGCTCCTCACCTCTGACAAGCCCCGTTGCGTTTGCCTTCCCAACCTGGGTTCATGCCTGGCTGACGGGCGGCTGATCTGTTAAATGATCATGATTAGGATTTAATAGGCTGCAATGCTTCGCGTGTCTACCAGATGGCATAAATTCATGAATTGTAATGCAGTATATATATATATACTGTGCAGTATTGCAGCCAGCGGGAATAAAATGCTTCAATCCCTGCCTGGAAAATACCTCAATGCACTTGGGCAGAAAACAGTCACAAACCTCAATGCACCCGGGTATACCCGAATTCGTGGGACTAGCCGAGCTCGAATAAAGTGTGTCGCCAGTGTATATTGTTTTATTTTTTCTTTTTTTATATATGCTGCAATAGAAATAAGGTCCCCTCTAATTGAGGCCTTGTGTGCCTCCCAGAGCGTTGTCGGGAGGACACTGAGCCTTTGTTTAGTCATTTAATTTCAAGGGATATTTACTGTTTTTGCTAAAGGGCAGGGAGAGCGCTAATTCGATAGGGGCATGGTCCGACCAGGATATAGATCCTATGTTAGACTGGGCGGATGCCTGGAGAATATTTTTGGTACCCAAGAAATAGTCAATCCTCGAATAGGACTGACGAGGGGCCGAGAAAAATGTATAGTCCCTCTGACCTGGGTGCTGGGCTCTCCATATGTCTAACAGGGAGAAGCTTTGCATTATTTCTTTAAACTCCTTCGCTTTTTTGAGAGTAGTTCTGGAGAGTCCAGACTCCGAGGGGTCTGATTTATTCACTTCCGGGATACTTGACATATTAAAATCTCCTGCTACAATCAGTGAGGAGAGGGATAGTGGGTCCAAAGACTCCAGGACCTCTCTCAAAAATTCAGTTTGGTGGTCATTCGGAGCATATATGCTACATAGGGTTACAGGAGATCCTGAAAAGGAACCCTGAATCACAAGGAACCTGCCTCCCGGGTCTTTGACTATTTTTTCCATTATAAAGGGAGTATTATGTTTGAATAGGATAGCTACTCCTCTTTTTTCACGGAGTAGGAAGCATAATATGCTTGGGGATATAGATGTTTGAATGAGTTTGGGGGGTATTTGAATTAAAGTGTGTTTCTTGGAGGAAAAGTATATCCCCCTTGTTTTTTTTCAGCTCCTGAAGGGCTAGTTTCCTTTTCCTGTGTAAGTTGAGCCCCTTGACATTCATAGATATTAATTTTATTGAATCAAGGGAAGCCATGTATGTCTATGTTTGTGAGCACGTATGGGCTTATCCACTTTCCCAGGGTGGAGGCTCGATTGTCGTAGTTCTCTTTTTATGCCGGGGTTTCCATTCCTTGTTTTTAGAGTCCCGCTAGTGGTAGATATGAATGCCTTGGGGGGGGGGGAGGAGGCTGGGAGCAAGTGGGGGGAGGGGAGAGATGGGGAGCAGAATGAAATTGGGTTCCTTACAAACCCAGTGTTGGTATCCTCCGTCACTCTAGTGAGGAGGTGTTTGGGCCTATTGTCCATGTGAGAGCTTCCTAGGTGGTCCGCACAGGTGTGGGTCAAGGGAGACATTCCTGACCCCCTGCAGATTTATAAAGTGAAAAAAAACATTTAAGCTTTCTTGGAGAGAGTATTTTTAACTCTTGAATCCGATTGTTATACACTTGAAGGGCTTCGTTGTGGAAATTGATTTCCCCTCTCTCTTTCCCCTCTCTCTCTGCACACTGACATCAGTTTTTCTTTTATGGAGTAAGAGTGCATCCGTATGATGACATCTCTTCTCCTTCTAGGATCCTCCGAGCGGGGACCTAGTGCTCTATGAGCGCGATCTATCTCTAAGTCCCTGGTGGCAAGCTCTGGGATCAGGGACAGGAACAGTTCTTCCAGGTAAGTTTTGAGATTCTCCGTTTTTATTTCTTCAGGGATGTTGCGGATCCGGATGTTTTGGCGGCGATCTCTGTTTTCGTGATCCTCAATGGATTCCTACAGGGAATTGATTTCATATCCCAGGCGGCATATCTCGTCCTCCGCAGTGGTTTGGGAGTGAATCACCTCCTACAGACTGGTTTCAACCTTGTCTGTGCGCCCTGCCAATTCCTTTATTTCTGCTTTAACCCCAGTTATAACCATTTGTAGGTCTTCTTGAAAGTTGTGCCTCATTGTTGTTGAAAATTGTTCAAATAGTTGTTCCAAATAGGCTTTTGAAACCTCTACTGTCTCTTCTGTCTCCCGCAGCCCCTCCTCAGCCCCGTGTGGGTTCATATCAGTCCCCTGATAATTTTCTTCAGCGCCATCTTGGGAGTTCAGGGTTTCAGTTCCTCGGCCCGTCTGTTTCTGTATGCTCGCACAGAACTTAGCAATGTCCTGATTCACTGCTCTTTGGGTTTATTTGCCATCTCTAGGCGTTTACCCAGTCGGGTCCCCGAAAAGGTATTTGTTTTTATTGGTTTTTTTGCTTGTTCTAGTTGCTTTTAGGCAGGGAGTTTCGGGAGCTCTTCCCTCAAGCAACCATGCCGGCTGACGTCACCGGAAGATTAAGCGCACTTTTTGGTGGCCCAATATGGCAAGAATCATTCAAGAATTCACTAGTACCTGTCCGGTATATGCACAAAGCAAGGCTCTTCTTCAGAAACCTTCTGGATTACTCATGCCATTACCTGTTCCGGAGCGCCCCATGTCCCATATCTCTATGAATTTCATTGTGCAATTGCCAGTCTCTGGAAGTATGAACACTATTTAAGTAATAGTGGATCGTTCTCTAAGCAGGACCACTTTGTCCCCCTCAAGGGCCTTCCCACCTCACCCACTCTAGCGGATATTTTCTCCAGGGAGATCTTTGTATTCAGGGACTACCCACTTCTATAGTCTAAGATCGTGGCTCACAGTTTTTATCCAAGTTCTGGCGGGCATTCACCAAACACTCTTTCTTCATCATTCTCCTCGGGGTACCACCCACAGACTAATGGCCAGACCGAGAGAGTCAACCAGACTCTTGAGCAGTACTTGCGCTGCTTTGTTTCTGAGGCTCAGGACAACTGGGTAGAGATACTGCCTTGGGCAGAATGTGCCATTAACTCTCTGAGGAACGAATTCACACACGAGTCTCCATTTTTTATAAACTATGGATTCTACCCATCTCGGTTACCCAACTCGAATATCTCCTCTGGAGTTCCGGCAGCCGACGAATGTATCACGTCACTCAAGAACTCCTGGACTAAGATTCAGTCTACTCTTCTGAAAGCCGCAGAGAAATTTAAGTTCAAAGCAGACTGTCATGGTCAAGTTTCCCCCAGATAAAAGCAAGGGGACAGAGTCTGGCTTTTGGCCAAAAATATCTGGCAAAAGACTCCAACTCCAAAACTGGCACCCAAATTCCTGAGACCCTTCGTAATCCTGGAACAAATAAATCCGGTGTCTTTTCACCTTCAGCTCCCCGCTGCTATGAAGATACCCAATGTCTTTCATGTGTCCCTCTTGAAACCATTCGTGCAGAGTTCCCACTACACCCATAAACCAGATCCCGTTACAGTCCAAGGACATGCTGAATTCGAAAATCAGTCGATAGTGGACTCTCGTCTCTCCAGGAGAAAGGTTCAGTTTCTTGTGCACGGGCCCGATGAACGTTCCTGGCTTTCTCGTGAGGACATCCATGCTCCGGTACTTCTCAATCAATTTCGCAAGAAATTTCCCCTGAAACCTTTGGAGGATCATCCTGAGGCCAATCCTCAAGGGGGGGGGTACTGTAAGGAATTGGGGGCCCCATCTGCCCCGACATGACCACCCTTACCTCCCGCAGGACCCGCAGCCGCAGTCGTACACCCCCTTCAGTGGTATCCTCACCGTGGTGCCACTCACCCGCTCCCGGCACACAAGCAGGTGGCCGCCATCTTGCCAGGTCGCGCACAACTTACTCTTACAGAGCACGCATCCCTGGCTATAATTTATTCACACCACTCTGTCTCTGGCTCCGCCCCCCGGCATACGCGCTCGTTACGCTCACCTGCACAGCTGCTATCCATGATTAAACACACTGCCAGCCAATAACTAAGTGCTCTACGGCACGGCCCTGCTCTGCTCCATGCCTCTATTGGACTACCTACCTTTATAACCCCTGTCCTCCCTTTAGCTCATTGCTCTGCATAGTGTCTTCTCTAGCAGTTGTGGATTCTGTGTCGTACTCTCCCTTTGTATTCTCTTCAGGTTCTGACCCGGCTTGACTGATTACTCTCTCTGCTCTCGACTCCGGCTTCCACCTGACTACGTTAACCTCTAAGACCCACGACCTCCCAGACCTCTCCTATTCTCGATCCTTGGCTATGTTACTCTCTACAGCACTCCTGCTACACCGGATCCGGCTACCACCACACTCCGGACATGATCTCTCTGCTTTGGGTGCGTGTTTCTATACGTCCCACCTCAGTACAGGGGACAGGTCTGGTCTGTGGGCAGCACAAGCGTAACATGTAAACACTGATGGCAGATACAATAGATATCTTCAAAAGGGTGCCTTTTTTCAAACTCATCTATTATGTAACTATGTAAAAAAAACATAAAAAATGTATCACTGCCTGATGGCCCAGAAATAGTCGGAACAATAAATCCGGAGGCGTGATTGAATATTGATTGAAGAGCAGTTTCATTGTTGCTTTAAAGATGTGTTCATGCTTTTATTATTTCTTCAGATGTTGTATCTTCATCTTCTTCCAATCAAATGAGACGCAAAAGGTTTTTCCCTAATTTTTGCCTGATAATGAAATCTCAGAAAAAAATGAAGCAATCAAATTACATCAAGCAACCTGATTGGTTGACATACCATGGGATTTATCCCCTTTTTTGGTGCAGTGTGTTTGGTTGATTTACCATCTGATTTAGTCCCTTTCAAGGTGACCTATTATACAACATCAAAAAGGATCAACCAGGTTGCTCTATGTACTGTAACACGTGATTGCGTCATTTTTGCCTGAGATGTCATTTTCAGACAAAAATGAGGGGATCACATACGACTGATCAGACCTTATGCAAGGTCTGTTACATCTCATTTGACAGGAAGAAGATGATAAGTCAACATCTGGCAGAAGAAAACAAAATCAAGAAGACATCTTTAAAGCAACAAATAACAACTAACTGGACACTGCTCTTCAGTCAACAAAAGGCCAATTGCTTTGGGATTGCATTTATTGATCCTGCTTGGTATTTTATTTGTTTATTTCTGTGCCATCGGGCAGTGAAGAATTTTTCATGGTTTTTGGATTTCAATTGTTATTGTCCATCAGGCTAAAATTATTCGTTTTTTTTTTTGGGTTGGGTATCGACCCTTCATTGGAATTATCTGCTGGTTCCCCTGAAGATGAGGAGGATGGCCTTCATTCCGGAAGAGATAAGAAATACATTTATTTAGGGTATTTATTGATAGCCACATTGGCAATCTATACTCTGTTTAGGGTGTAGGTAGCCACACCGATAATCAATGGATTAAAAGGCTGGATATTCAATACAGTATATTCTTATTTTATTGCAGTGTATATTTTGATAAATTTATTTTTTATGCTTTTCTAAGGGCAATATCTCCATTAGCCATATTTGGCTAATATGCAATTCTACATTACTGTGGGGGAGGTTACTCGGTAGAAGAGGGTGAGAGATTGGGATTGTTACCCCAGGGAGAATTCTTAGGCCACCGCGGGGGGGAGGGGCAGTGAGAGGGGGTTGTACAGAGGGATTAATCCTTTGTTTACTTCAACGGTTAGTAAAGCATTGCATATAAAAGCTTTACTATCCATTAAGCTGTCAAAGGGGTGTAGGTTGTAGTTTTTTTTTAAATTAACCTTTTTGTAGCCCCTTTTGGTCAGTTGACCCATGGGATAATATGGGGTTAATATGTACTGTAATGTATTTAAATTACTGTTTTATCATCAATGTTGATTAAGCTTATCATGCATACTAAAGAAAAAAAGGAAAGTGTAGTTCTGCGCTAATCTAAATATTAGTGAACCAAATTGGTTAATGAATAAAATAAAATAAACCACATCTAAACAGAATAGTGATGTGAAAATAAGCGAAGGCCGCCAATAACAAGGTAACTCTGGCTACCCTAGCCAGATGAAGAACACAAAAGAAAAAAGTTACCCAATGGCGCCAAATAAATTGAATTAAATGTGCATCAGAAATGTCATAAATAGTCAAATGGTGTAACAAATAAATGATACCAGTGATGTAGTCCTTGATTAGGTGTCCATAATGAATGATAATAGAAGTCCAAAGTCATTAGATCCAATTAAAGATGAGTAGGTGATCAGCACATAAAAGAAAAAAGAAAACAAAAATACATAGTGTAATACTGTAATGAACCAGCAATGGTTAAGGGGTATAGAGTTCCCTAATGAAATGTAGGCAAGAAGGTGAGATGAACTAAAATAACAATTATTTAAAAAAAATGATGATTAAAAACTGCTCCCTTCCTCATGGTGACAGACAAAAATTGGAATCCTACTTACAAGATTGCAGTAGGACATGCGCTGTGTAACGTGATAAGATCACAAGGGTACTGTAGGCACTTACCCGCTGACAGGAACCGTCTCCGGTATCCCCCCGCTTCGTCCTCCAGTCCCGCTGGGGTATGTTGATCTCCTGGTGTGGTACGCTGCCCAGTGGGATGTCCTACTTCCCTTCTCCTTACTCTGGATTGCCCAAATCTCTCAGATGTCCGGCAGCTTCTCTCGCGAGTAGCGTGGATGACACAGACAGGAATCGGATGTGACGTATCGGCACTGGGGAATCACTGACGGTGGAAAATGAAGGAGACCACGTAGACTCTGCACAGTCTGTACACACATGGGAGTAGGGGCAAACTCCGCCCTACGCGTTTCACGGATCCCTCCGCTTCTTCACGTATTGAAACATATATAAATGTGATTATTGTTTGTTCCAAATGAATACATGGATTAATTTTTTTGATTTCAATTATTGCTGAATATATACATCAGCTTAAATAATGATTGTATCTATTTTCTGATGTTCTGTGGAATTGGTAAACAAATATTGACACAATTATATATTTTTCAATACGTGAAACATTACTGTTAGAATGTTTATTTCAAGTACATTAATTTATTAAGGGTTAATAATACTGCTGCGGCACACTTTATTCTAACAAATCACCGGTTTGTCACTGGCTTGTTCCTGGAATGCGACGCTGTTCACCCGGAGCATGCCGCATTCGTTTTGCTTTCCCAGCCACGGATCATAGCCAGCTGACGCGCGGTTGATGTGTTAATTGATAATGGTTCAGGATTTAATAGGCTGCAATGCTTCGCGTGTCCGCCAGATGGTATAAATTCATGAATTGTAATGCATATGTATATATATATACTGTATAACAACAACCCCTATAACCCCTAACATACACATACAGTACTGTATATGCACATCAATGATACTATAGGCCGTCCCCTGGCGAGATGTGTTTGCAGCAGAAAGAGATCAGCTGCTCTCTGCGCAAACATCGGCACATTAAAAATTATTTAAAATACATTTTTATTCATAGTGTAGATGTGCAGGGGGTCTCCGGAGCTGAACCGCGTTGGTTTCAGGTTCGGGGACCCCCTGCTTCCCGAGATACAGCCCCATTTATGAGGTGCCGGTATCCCTCTGCATTAAAAGGTCCCGATCACGTGACCGCGGAATGTAAACAAAGCAGAGGGATACTGGCACCCCATAAAGGGGCCTGTATCTCAGGAAGCAGGGGGTCCCCGGACCTAAAACCAAAGCGGGTCAGCTAAGGAGACCCTCTGCACATCTACAGTATGAATTAAACACATATATAAATAAACACTCATTCCTTACCTTTGCGGCTATGTGCTATGGTAACGAAGCAGCATGAATGTATTTTTAATAATATTGTACAGTAAGCAGGGGGTTCCCTGAGCCACAAATCAAAACTCAGGGGACCCCCTGCTCCTGCACAATATTATTAAAATACAGAAATGCTGCTTCATTACCATAGCTAATAGCCGCTAAGGCAATGAAGGGGTTAACCCATTTGGCCCCTGGAATGAGTTTAGGACTTGCGGGGGGGTTGCGGGTGCAATTAACCCCTTCACGACCGTAGCAGTTAATACCGCTACGGTCATTAAGGGGTTAACCCCTCCCGCTACCCCCGCAAGCCCTAAACAACCACCGTTGGGGCTAATACCCCCTTCACCCACCCCCGATACCCACAATAAAAAAAATTCACACACAGCAGCCGTCCAAAAAATAAATAAATAAATCTAAATAAATAAATAAATACATGAATATAAATAAATATATATACAGTGTATATATATATATATATATAACAACAACCCCTGTAACACCTAACATAATACACTTACTGTATATGCACATCAATGATACTATAGGCATGAATGTATATTTAATAATATTGTACTGTGAGCAGGGGGTTCCCTGAGCCACAAATCAAAACTCAGGGGACCCCCTGCTCCTGCACAATATTATTAAAATACAGAAATGCTGCTTCATTACCATAGCTGATAGCCGCTAAGGCAATGAAGGGTTAAGGCAAAATAGCATTATTATTGGGGACATTTGCCCCCAATAAACATTGCAATAAACAACATACAGTACACCCCCTGTGTATTTAAAATACATAAACAACAATAAATACATTAAATACATATTTTTAATGTGTCTGTTAAGCTTCCCTGCCTTGACTGTAATCTGTGTAAAGACCCCTCCCCCTATTGTGTCTGTTAAGCATCTCTGCCTTGACTGTAATTTGTGTAAAGCCCACTCCCCTAATGTGTCTGTTAAATCTCCTTGCCTGTGTTCCTGTGAGTGCAGTGTATGTAAATGTGGGGATGGGGAGGTGGATCCCGATGTCCATACACTATAATTAGGCGCCTCACTGCCATTGACCCTCCCCGTGAGGCCTAACCACCCTCACCCACTACCCACAAGGGAGGCCTACCCACATACCGTTGCCCCCCCCTCCACTGCCCCATCCTGCCCATGGCCCCTCCGCTTCTGCAAAACAGAGACAAAAATTAAAACATCCAAAGTAATGTCCCCTAACCCCTTAATCACCATAGCTGTTATTAACCGCTACAGTCAATAAGGGGTTAACCCACCCTCACCCACCACTCGGGACGCCTACATACCCTGCCACACTAACCCCCCACCCCGTAAGGCCTAACCCCCCTCACCCACTACCCACAAGGGAGGCCTACCCACATACCCCCCCCCCCAGTACCCACAATAAAAAAAATACAGTGACCCACAATAAACATCATTATATTTATTAAATACATTACCCACCCCCTGTGCCCCCCATAAATACAAGATTTATCCTTTTACAAACAGGGTTCATAACGCAGCCCCACGCGAGTCCCCGGTGGGCTGGCGGGGCAACTGACAGACCTACAGGGTACCAGCAGCCCTTTTCACACAGGTTCTGGAGGCCTGCTGGTGGGTCCCGCCAGCACCATGGCCCCCAGGTGTTCTCCTTGGGTCACCGTGGGCCACAATTAGGTCCCCACGGTAGGCCCGCGGATGTCTGGGAGCCCCGGGTCAGACCCACAAGTGTCTGCGGGGCCTCAGGTGGTTCCCACGGGGGTCTGGGGAACTCATGGGTGCTCACTACAGGTCCGTGGTGCCCCCACAGAAGTGGGACCACACAGCTTCATCCCCGCACCTATGGGTCGGCGGTGCCCCCACAGATGTGAGGCCACCGCTTCATCCCCAATATGTGCCACCCGTGGAACCACCAGTCTGATACCCGTGAGATACCCGAGGAGACCCACAGGTGGTCTCCAGAGGTCTCACGCGGAACCACGGAACAAACCCTGACTGTAAAAAATAAACCTGGCCTATACATTCAATACATACACCCCCCCCCCCAACACCTACAGTACAATAATGTGCAAAATAACTATTATTATAATAGATTAATTGCCCATTATTAAAAACATTAACTAGCATATTCAAATAAATAATAAAGTGCTACTGACCTCATCAATAAGAAGTCTCCGTCGCCAGCAACATCCTTGTCTTGCCCACAAAATACATTGCCAAAACAAAGCCAATACATTGCAAGTACATTCAGATATCAATTAACCCCTTTAACACCTTATCGGATAATAACCGCAAAGGTAATTAAGGGGTTAAGCCACACTGGCCCGATACCCACCCTTCACCCATGAATTTGTACAGTGGCTTCATCATGCAACTACTTTTATATATATATATATATTGTGACATAGTCCAAAGATGTTAGGCAGCTTTCTGCCCCATTTTAGAGCAGAAAGTGCAGGAATAGTTACAAATGATCCGTTCCACAGCTTCCCATTACCTCAGGCAGCTGGATGGAAAATCCAGACCACAGATTACAATGGCTCTAGTTCTCCCTCACCTGCTCTTCTAATCACATGCACAGGTATTTAGAGCAGAGAGGTTTTGCATTTCACTCTCTCTCCTTGGAGCCTGGGGGCTGGGGGTGTCGCTACTCTCCTGCATCCAGTATCGAGGTTGACGGCCTCTCCACGTATGACAGTACCAGAGGATTTGCCTGGACACCACGAACAGATAAGACAAAACAAATGATTACTGCTGTTGCTAAAAGACTGTGCTGTATCTTGTGTCCCTAAATGAGAGAGCATTGTTTTAAGCTGGGGAACCAGTTTAGTTGGCCAGCAGCTGTTAGAGAGACTGATTCTGATGTGTAGTTAGATCCCTGAAAGGGATAGGATTTGCTTATATGATTTTGGTTTTATTTCTTGAAATAACAGTGGGGGAAATATTGTAACACTGAAATGTGTGAACTGCTGAATGAAAGTATCTGAGTACCTCTAACCTACACATGTTAAAGCTGCAGTACCTTACTTGGATGAAAATAAAGCAGGCAGAAGCCTGAGTTAAGCAGCATAATACTTTGCATGATCCTGTTTGTTGTATAATTAACCCTAGAAGACGGTGTCGGGAAGAACCCAGACAGACGTCAGCACTACAAAAGAGGGGCGTTTGTCACATATGGTGGAGAATGCGGGTCGACACTAAAAAGTCTGTGGGTTTGCAAATAAATGCGGGGGTTTAAAATGGCCGCCGAGCTGAACTAAAGTACAGATGCTATGAGTGAAGTCTGTCCCAATGTGTATATCAGTTGTGCTTCTAGCATACACAGAGAATGTGCGAAGTGTGGATGCAATAGCACCCTGAACCCAAACAGAAAACCAAAATGTTTTGCTGAAGAAGAAAAAAAAAAAAAAAATTGCATCTAGCAAGTGCTGTTTGTAAAGCTAATGCATTTTGCTGAAGTGAGTGAATTTGCAGCTAGCAAGTGCTGTATGCAAGTTGCTGAAGGGAGTGAAATTGCAGCTAGCAAATTGTTCCTGCCGGGTTTCTAAAATGGCCGACATGAAATGTTTATTTTGTAATGTACATAATCATGAAAAACAGTGTCCCTTCAGGCCATACGATGATGATGATGATGATGACGACTCGTATGTGGCCCCTGGTGGAGAGCCGTACCCACAGATGAATTTAGTATGCTGGGCCTGTCATAAAGTAGGTCACATGGAAGATGTGTGCCCCAAAATTTTCAAAGACAAACAGCTGCAAAAGCAAGCAACGCCCTATGTGTGCAAGCAAGATGTGGAAGCTGATACCAGTGAGCGTGTGCCCAGTACCACTGATATCTCTGGAGCTAATAAAGCAAAAAGAAAGAAGAAGAAAAAGAAAACTGTCCCTCAAGTCACAGGGGAAGTGACCGAGCCACTTGAACCTGCGCTGTCAGGACATGCGTCAGAAAGGCGCCGAGATGTGCTGCAGACCGGAGTGATCGGCAGAATTGTCACGGGAACAGTGGCAAAGGAAAAGGAGGAGCAGAGGGAAGCTGAATCCTTGAACCAGGATAAAGAGGCTTTGGTTTCTGCACTCCAAGCTGCCCGCCATAATTATGAAGTCCTGTGGCAGGATTTGGTGAAGGAGCGAGAATGTTGGAAGAAGGAGCAAGAATCTAACAATAAGGTGCGAGAAGCGAACGCCGAGTTACAGAGGTGTATACTTCCAGCTTTACAAGAGCACGAGGCTTTGAAGAAAACAGAGTCTCTCTTACGGAGTGAGCTGGAAGAGGTGACGACTAGTCTGGAAAAGGCCAACACCGTAATTGTCACCATGGATGAAAAACAGATTAAGTCTGACAAATTGATTGCTATCCTAAAACAGAAATACGGGAAGGCTCTACAAGAGGTTCATGCGCTCAGCACAGAGGTGCAACACTTGCGCCTGGAGGGCCACGGTCTGAACACAGAGCTGGGAATGTTGAAGCAAACCCATGAGATTGCCCTAAGTGAGTTAGAGACTGTAAAGCAAGAAAATGAGACTCTGAAATTGGAAAATTCAGATATGACTGACCAAGCAGAAAAAATAAAGAAACAGTTGACTCAGGAAAAATTAGAAGTGCAGGAAGCACTGATGCACACTCAGAGCCAGCACCAGGAAGAAATGGACGCTCTGAGAACAGAATTGCGAGATGTATGCACAAAACAGAATTCTCTCGTGGAGGAACTTAACATTTTGAATAAGGAGAAAAGCATTAGAATAATTCAGAAGCACTGCAAAGCTCTTATCCAAGGAAGAAGGGAAAGAGAAAATTATCAGCGTAAACGCGCCGCAACTATCATCCTACAGGCTGCCTACAGAGGGATGAAAATTCGTGTGTTCAATCACCGGAATAAAGCAGCCTGTGTTCTTCAATCATTCTACCGTGCCCGCATGGTACGAAACAGGTTCCTCATTATGAAAGGAGCAACTATAAAAATCCAGTCTCTGACTAGGATGACACAGAACAGGATTCGCTATCAAACCCTGAGAAATGCGTCACTGGTTATCCAGCGGTACTTCCGCCTGAATAAATGTAGACCTCAGGAAAGAGAGGTCCAAGACTACATGCCTGCCGGCTGCAAAGGTAAAATGCCACAGGGTACAGCCAGAGTTAGTGAGAGCCCCATCAAGGTGAAGGTGCTCCAGGTAATCAGTGCTTCATCTTCTAAATACCATATAATTGCCCCAAAGGAAAAATCCCGAATCTCTGTGAGTGATGGTCATGAGAAAATACATGGCAGTAAGAAGTACCATAAAGGTTCAAAGGTCGCAAATCAAAAGCAACGAAGGTCAACGCTGGCCTTGAATTTTTCCGGATCTCGCCACTCTGGGCCACAATATAAAGACAAAGACTATCCGGGCCCAGAGTTCCGTCAGAAGCTAAAGAAACAGTCCAGTCATTTGCAGTTTGCAGCGGCCTATGAAATAAAGTCAGGAAATGTAATGGACTGGAAGTCAAAGAAAAAAAAAAAAAATGTGTTTGGGGAATTGACCGATATTTTTTTTGTTATTACACGTGTGGACTATGTCACGGACACTTAACTATGCAAATAAGCTCTTGTAGTTAAGGTATATTAGGCCTCTAGAATAAGCATTTTGTCAAGGGTACAGTGTTATATTGGTTCTCTGTGTTGAAAATGTAGCTAAACTACAAATTAATATACAGGGTTGATGGACCTTTCAGTTGGTAAATTATATAATGAAGTTCATATTCGTGTCATGTGAATACTTAATGTTGTACTGAGGAGTTAGCTCAAGTATTTCAGGTAGGACGCTCACCCCAGTGAGGTCCATGGCCGCTCACCCCAGTAGGTGTGAGCTGGGGAGGGGGATATGTGACATAGTCCAAAGATGTTAGGCAGCTTTCTGCCCCATTTTAGAGCAGAAAGTGCAGGAATAGTTACAAATGATCCGTTCCACAGCTTCCCATTTCCTCAGGCAGCTGGATGGAAAATCCAGACCACAGATTACAATGGCTCTAGTTCTCCCTCACCTGCTCTTCTAATCACATGCACAGGTATTTAGAGCAGAGAGGTTTTGCATTTCACTCTCTCTCCTTGGAGCCTGGGGGCTGGGGGTGTCGCTACTCTCCTGCATCCAGTATCGAGGTTGACGGCCTCTCCACGTATGACAGTACCAGAGGATTTGCCTGGACACCACGAACAGATAAGACAAAACAAATGATTACTGCTGTTGCTAAAAGACTGTGCTGTATCTTGTGTCCCTAAATGAGAGAGCATTGTTTTAAGCTGGGGAACCAGTTTAGTTGGCCAGCAGCTGTTAGAGAGACTGATTCTGATGTGTAGTTAGATCCCTGAAAGGGATAGGATTTGCTTATATGATTTTGGTTTTATTTCTTGAAATAACAGTGGGGGAAATATTGTAACACTGAAATGTGTGAACTGCTGAATGAAAGTATCTGAGTACCTCTAACCTACACATGTTAAAGCTGCAGTACCTTACTTGGATGAAAATAAAGCAGGCAGAAGCCTGAGTTAAGCAGCATAATACTTTGCATGATCCTGTTTGTTGTATAATTAACCCTAGAAGACGGTGTCGGGAAGAACCCAGACAGACGTCAGCACTACAAAAGAGGGGCGTTTGTCACAATATATATATATATAAATATATATATATATATACAGTGTTCGACAAATCACCTAAAAATCTACTAGCCCAACCACAACACACCAAGGAAGAGAGAGACACACCGAGAAAGAGAGAGACACACCGAGAAAGAGAGAGACACACCGAGAAAGAGAGAGACACACGAGAAAGAGAGAGACACACCGAGAAAGAGAGAGACACACCGAGAACGAGAGAGACACGCAGAGAAAGAGAGAGACACACCGAGAAAGAGAGAGACACACCGAGAAAGAGAGAGACACACCGAGAAAGAGAGAGACACACCGAGAAAGAGAGAGATAATGAGAGACACAGAGAGATTGAGAGACAATGAGTGACACAGAGAGATTGAGAGACAAAGACAGAGAGAGTGCGACAGGGAGAGGGTGAGGGCGACAGGGAGAGGGTGACACAGGGAGGGAGCGACAGGGAAAGGGTGACACAGGGAGAGGGTGCCACAGGGAGAGGGTGCCACAGGGAGAGGGTGCCACAGGGAGAGGGTGCCACAGGGAGAGGGTTACACAGGGAGAGGGTGACACACTCACAGACACACACTCACAGACACACACACAAACACTCAGACACACACACTCACAGACTCTCTCACACACACTCACAGACACACACTCACAGACTCACACAAACACTCAAACACAAACACTCACATACTCAAACACACACACACACACACACACACTCACAGATGACACTCACAGACGACACTCACAGACGACACTCACCAACGACACTCATAGATGACACTCACATACGACACTCACAGACGACACACACACACAGACAGACACACACTCACACACAGACACTCACACACACAGACACTCACACACACAGACACTCACACACAAACACTCACAGACACTCACAGACAAACACACACACCCACCCACACTCACAGACACACACATCCACACACAGACACCCACACCCACAATCACAGACACACACACACACACACAGACACTCACACACAGACACTCACACACAGAAACTCACACACAGACACTCACACACAGACACTCACACACAGACACTCACACACAGACACTCACACACACCCACACCCACAGACACACTCACTCACAGACACACAAACACTCAGACACAAACACGCACAGACTCAAACACACACACTAACAGACTCTCTCACACACACTCACAGACACACACTCACAGACTCACACAAACACTCAGACACAAACACTCACAGACTCAAACACACACACACACTCACAGATGACACTCACAGATGACACTCACACACACAGACAGACAGAAACACACAGACAGACACACACACAGACAGACAATCACACACACAGACACTCACACACACACACACAAACACACCCACACTCACAGACACACACATCCACATTCACAGACACACACACTCACAGACACACACTCACAGACACACACTCACACACAAACACTCACACATAGACACTCACACACACTCACAGACACACACACACACACACACACACACACACACACACACACACACACACACACACACACACACACACACACACACACACACACACACACACACACACACACACACACACACACACACACACACACACACAGACATACTCACCCACACTCACTCACACACACACAAACACTCAGACACACACACCCACACTCACAGACACACAAACACACACACACACAAACACACAAACACTCACAGACACACACTCACTGGGTGGGTGACTGGGTTTGTATTCATTGGAAGGGAGGGGATCTACCTGTTTCTCCAGGGCCTGCTTGTCCTCCACATACTGCTCCACATGCCAGGGGATCAGGCAAGAGTTACGGAAGGATCGGGGGGATGGGGGGCCAGTGGGGGGATGGGGAAGCCAGCGGGAGGATGGGGCGGCCAGCGGGAGGGTCGGGGGGCAAGCGGGGGGGTCAAGGTGCCAGCGGGAGGATCAAGGGGCCAACGGGAGGATCGAGGGGCCAGCGGGAGGATCGGGGGGCCAGCGGGGGGGTCAAGGTGCCAGCGGGAGGATCGGGGGGCCAGCGGGGGGGTCAAGGTGTCAGTGGGAGGATCGGGGGGTCATCGGGGGGGTCAAGGTGCAAGCGGGAGGATCAAGTTCCAGCGGGAGGATCGAGGGGACAGCGGGAGGATCGGGGGGCCAGCGGGAGGATCAGGGGGCAGCGGGTCGATCTGGGGGCCAGCGGGAGGATGGGGGGGGCAGCAGGAGGATCGGGGGGGACAGCGGGAGGATCGGGGGGCAGCGGGACGATCGGGGGGGTGTAGCCGGACAGGCACATGGCCGCAAACCTCCCCGATGGGAAACGTGGCAAGCCGCGCATGCACCCAGGCTGCAGCCAGGAGGGGGGTCAGGGGGAGGTCAGGCAGCCAGACATTTGGGCATTAGTTGCGCAGGGAACGGTGGTGAGCAGGGAACAGCTGCACTGCCACACCAACCTCCCTGATGGGCATCGTAGCCGGGAACTCCACGTGCGCCCCCCCCTCCAATGCGTGCAAGCACACCCCCCTCCAATGCGTGCGCACGCACCCCCCACGCGCCCAGGCTGCTTCCCTTCTTCCCTGCTCCTATTACCCTACCTGCGCGGGTGCCAAAGGAGCGTGGGATGGCGGGGAAGCGCCTACCTTGTCATCCAGCCCTGGGCAGCAAGCGGGGTGGGGCGGGGGGTTGCCCCTCCTCACGGCAGGCCAATCAGGAAGAGGAATTACTTATTTATTTAAAAAAAAAAATATTCATAGAGACGCAGCAGCGGCCTAAATCCACGCGCCAGCGGCCTAAATTCACACGCCACGGGCGTGTAGTTATCATTAATTGTCGAACACTGTATATATATATATATATATATATATATATACAGTATATACACACACATGATGAACCAATATACAAATAAATGTAGAAGGGTTATCAAAACCATACAGTACTACAAATAACACTTCTCCATACAGACACACTACATTACAATGAATTTCCTTTAATAATCCTAACTGATCTTACAATCTAAATCATCAAATGCCAATGAAAAACCTCACTTTCCAATCAATACATTGCATTTACGTTGTATATATGATGCATAAAATCTATGCACCATATACATTCTGCAAATGAATGTTAACAATATCATTGCAAGCAAAATACAAATACCTCCAAACAAGTAAACTATTTTAACCAATCAAGTAAACAAAAATCAATTAGCAATCATTATTTACATCCCTAAACAATTGACAGTCCATCCCGAACAATGAAACAATTAACTAATTCACGCCTGGAGCAGAACAATTTAGCATGTGAAAAAATATAAGTACCAACCAGAATACAAACTTAAAAACCAAGGCTAACCCTGAACACAAGCACACAATACAATATCAACAATTACATCTATCTAATTTTAAAATACTTTAAACACACAATAAAGCATAGCAGCATAGACAAATTAATTTAAAACACATCAAATCAAGCTTTTAAAACAACATAATTTCTAACCCTGTATGTATATATCTCTCTAGACATACATACATACATACATACATACATACATACATACATACATACATACATACATACACTGGCGACACACTTTATTCGAGCTTGGCTAGTCCCACGAATTCGGGTATACCCGGGTGTATTGAGGTTTGTGACTGTTTTCTGCCCGAGTGCATTGGGTTATTTTCCAAGCAGGGATTGAAGAATTTTATTCCCGCTGGCTGCAATACTGCACAGTACATATATATATACTGCATTAAAATTCATGAATTTATGCCATCTGGTAGACACGCGAAGCATTGCAGCCTATTAAATCCTAATCATTATCATTTAACAGATCAGCCGCCCATCAGCCAGGCATGAACCCAGGCTGGGAAGGCAAATGCAACGGGGCTTGTCAGAGGTGAGGAGTGGCGCATTCCAGGTATCTGCCAGGTACATACCGGGTATTTGCTCGAATAAAGTGTGTCGGTGCAGTACATACATACATACATACATACATACATACAGTGGCAAGAAATGATATACCACAAAAAAAAATACACATGTTAAAAAAGGTTTTAAAAAAATTAACAAGTTAAATAAAATACATTTCTGTAGTTCACTTACCATTACTTGGCCCCACCGACTCCCGTTGCGCACCTTACTCACGAACCAATCCACCAGGCACAGGAACCCATAAAATAATAAACCATAAAAAAATAAACATTACACTAAAAATCCAAATCAATCCACGGGTCTTCTAATTGTAATCTATCTTCATCTTCATCTGGGTCACGTGGCATTGAAACTACGATGGTCGAGCAGTTCAGGCACCAGTGTGAAGACGTGAAGACGTGAGTGAAGATCTTCCGGGTCCCGGTGTTCCATGTGAGAGAGTAATGGCGGCCGCATGCTACTAACAAGCTCTTCACAATTGAAGTACATCCATCTTGGAGATAGCGGCGTTTGCAGACACAAGATCTGGAACCATTTCGGATGCTATCAAGCAGAGGTGACCGTGGAGTCTTCAGTTGGTGCATGGGCTTGTCCCATAATATGCCTTATTTTTATAGACAAATTGTAAGTGTGCATTTGTCTTGTCCATGATTTATTAAAAATTTTATCTGATTTTACACAAGGATCGGGCGCTTTTTCTCTTCTTCTTTTCTAATATATATATATATATATATATATATATATATATATATATATATATATATATATATATATATAGTTGCATGATGAAGCCACTGTACAAATTCATGAGTGAAGGGTGGGTATCGGGCCAGTGTGGCTTAACCCCTTAATCACCTTTGCGGTTATTATACGATAAGGTGTTTAAGGGTTAATTGATATCTGAATGTACTTGAAATGTATTGGCTTTGTATTTGCTATGTATTTTGTGGGCAAGACAAGGATGTTGCTGGCGACGGAGACTTCTTATTGATGAGGTCAGAAGTACTTTATTTATTTGAATATGCTAGTTAATGTTTTTAATAATGGACAATTAATCTATTTTTCATATCTGGATAATAGTTACTTTGCACATTATTGTACTGTAGGTGTTGGGGGGGTGGGTGTATGTATTGAATGTATAGGCCAGGTTTATTTTTTTTACATTCAGGGTTTGTTCCGTGGTTCCGCGTGAGACCTCTCGGGTATCTCACGGGTATCAGGCTGGTGGTTCCACTGGTGACACATGCGGGGATGAAGCGGTGGCCTCACATCTGTGGGGGCACCGCAGACCCATAGGTGCAGGGATGAAGCTGTGTGGTCCCACTTCTGTGGGGGCACCGCGGACCCGTAGTGAGCACCCGTGAGTTCCCCAGACCCCCGTGGGAACCACCCGAGGCCCGCAGACACCTGTGGGTCTGACCTGGGGCTCCCAGACATCCGCGGGCCTACCGTGGGGACCCAATTGTGGCCCACGGTGGAACCAAGGAGACCACATGGGGGCCATGGTGCTGGCGGGACCCACCAGCAGGCATCCAGAACCTGTTTGAAAAGGGCTGCTGGTACCCTGTAGGTCTGTCAGGTGCCCCGCCAGCCCACGAGGACTCGCGTATGTATTTAATGTATTTATTGTTGTTTATGTATTTTAAATACACAGGGGGTGTGTATATAACAAGAATCATGAATTAAGTGATATTCTAATAATATCAAATGTGAATAATAATGTATATAGCGTGATGTGAATAAATACCATATTGAGATAACATTATAATAATAATAACCATTTAAATAGAACAATATAAATATACATATGTTTTAAATTGTATGAACCAAATCACATAAAATAATACTAAATAAAAAGAATATACCATATTAATAAATAACCATAACGAAGTAACAAAAAAATCAAACCATATTTCTTAATGTATAGTATAGAATATATTAATAAAAATTATATATATGTAACAATATATTAACTTAACTTAGCAATATATGAAAATTAACAAAAAATAATAAGGATGAAGTCAAGGGAGTAGATGCTGACCTAGAAAATCATAAAGATATGATTATAAGAAATGAATCAATTCCCAATCCTGGTTAATTCCAGATGGGTATAATGTGTCCATACTAAATATCCAGAACATCTCACGTCTGTTGAGCACGTTCAACCTATCCCCACCCCGGGGCGGTATAGGAACATGCTCAACAGCTGAAAACGAGAAGCTCTGGATACCCCCCTGTGGACAACCAGCAAAGTGTCTTGAGACTGGATGGGTTGTATTACTTTTTTTGATAGCCCTTACATGCTCCATAATTCTGAGTTTTAAGGACCTAATAGTACGGCCAATGTAGTGCTTACCACAGCCACAATGAAGTATATAAACTGTGTAACTAGTATTACAATTAATAAAAGACATGATCTTTATATTCTTATTAGGTCTTGCGATTCGAATATTTGTAATAGGAATGGCATATTGTCAAATCACACAGTAGCCACATTAACGTGCACCCCAAAACTGGAACAACCTACCAGTGACTCTCACATCCTCCACCAGTTTAAGTTCTTTCAAATCTAAGGCTGTCACACATTTTAATCTGGTCTGTAACTGTTTCATACGCCCATAATATTTATAATCTTTAACTGTGCATGCAATGTCTTGTATATAATGTATACCCTGTTCATTTATGTAACTATTTGTAACCATGTATTATTTGTCTTAACGCTGTGCCCAGGACATACTTGAAAACGAGAGGTAACTCAATGTATTACTTCCTGGTAAAATATTTTATAAATAAATAAATAAATAATTTAAAGAAACCTCTAGGAATGTTGGAGATATGTTGTTGATGGTATGATTGAAACATAATGGTTGATAAAAAGCCTGCTAGTGACTTTGCCTTTTTAAAAACAAATCTCGGTCCCTCATTCACCACAGTTTTCCAGTCATTGTCTAATTTGAGTGTGTCCCAATGTTTATAAACGATGCGTCTGATAGAATCTGCTTGTTTAGATTGTTGAGTGATTAAAAAAGGTACCAACTGACCTTTATTTTTGTTTAGAAAAGAATCCCCATGTGTGTCTTTCTTGCTATTAATTCTATTAGTTTTGCCAAAACGCGAGAGAAGGTCTGCCCTATTCATGATTTTAACTGCACCCAAAGCCTCCAGAATGTGTGCATGTTGATAACCCCTCTCCTGAAACCTATTAACTAAGTCTCTAGACTGCTTGTCAAATGATTCCTGTGTCGAACATAGTCTTTTTAATCTTAAAAATTGACCTTTCAAAATGCCCTTCTTCAATGGCCTAGAGTGATCACTATTGGCCATGAGAAATGCATTACGGAAGTTGGGTTTTCTGTACATGTCAGTTTGAATCATCTTATTTGTATCAATGTACAACATTAAATCCAAATAGCAAATACATTGAATATTGAAATCATAAGTGAAAGTCAAATTGTAATTATTAATATTTAATGTGTTAAAAAAGTTTCAAAAGAAAAAAAGTCCCCAACCCAAATAAAAAGTAGATCGTCGATATATCTTTTATAATATTTAATGTGATGCCTAAAAATATTTGAATCACCATAAATAAAAGTGGATTCCCAAAGTCCCATAAACAAATTGGCATATGAGGATGCAAAAGAAGTCCCCATAGCCGTGCCCTTAAGTTGAAGATAAAATTGTGAGTCAAAACAAAAATAGTTATGTGTTAACAGAAAAGTGATGGCGTCAATCAAAAAAGTGCAAAGTGTTGTGGGTAAATTAGATAAATGGAGAAAATGTTATATCACTGATAACCCTTGTTCATGTATAATGATGCTGTACAAGGACATAACATCCATCGTAACCCAACAAAAATAAGTTTCCCATTTAACATGTTGTAAATCTGATAGCAAATGATTGGTGTCTTTCAAAAAGGAGGGTAATGATTGAACTAGAGGTTGAAGAAACCCATCCAAATAACGTGAGACACCATCTCCCAAAGATCCAATACTAGCCACTATAGGCCTGCCAGGGGTGGCAGGTCAGTGACTTATGGATCTTAGGGAGATGGTGAAAGATGGGAACAATTGGTTGTTGGATGTTGACAAAACAGAAAACCCAAATCCTTATCATTAAGGACACATAGCATCTTGCCTGTGTCCAGAAGTGATTGCAATTCTTTATTAAAGATATCCGTTGGATCTTTTCCAAGTTTCTTATATGAATTAGGATCTCCCAGTTGTCTGAGTGCTTCTTGTCTATAACTGGCAGAGGACTGCACCACTACTGCACCCCCCTTGTCAGCATTCTTTATGACAATTGTATGATCATTTTGGAGGTTAAATAGTTCTATTTTTTCCTCCCTTGATAGATTGCCATGGGGTGCCTGATTATGTGTACAATCCTCTGCCAGTTTTTTTTAAAGTCCTGTTAGACCAACCTCTCGAATGTGGCAATGTAAGGTCCTTTAGATGTATATGGAATAAAGGTGGATTTTTTCCTAAAATTAATATGTTGGTTAACAAAAAAGTTATCAGGCATAAATTCATCATTAGCATATAAATCATTCTGTTCTGATAGTAAACAAAACATATCTGATATGGTGCATTGTTCTCTAAATGTCATGAAGGTGTGGCGTGGAACAGTATCCAAAACCTCCCCAGTCCCAAAAGGGGCCGACGAGGTTGAGGAACCCTGAACCACGTCACCCCTTGATGTAAAGAATTTTTTGAGACAGAGTTTGCGTACAAAACATTGTAAATCAATCAAAACATTGAAGAGTTTGAAATTGTAAAGGGGAGCAAAATTCAATCCTTTGTTCAAAAGGGACAATTGTCCTGCAGTCAACATCTTTCCAGAGATATTGATAACATTATTGACTGGAGCCCTTAAAAATATTTCTTCCTTTTGACTGCTCCTCGTGCCTCCCCACTTCTTCCGCGATCTCCTCGTCCTCTTCCAGACCAGTTTTTTGCCTCTCGATCTTTCTGGGTTGGAAGCCAATAGCTTGACTGTCCTGTGGTACTTGATGTAGATGGTTGACTTTGATCCTCCCGTGATCTGCTGCTGCTGGATCTCCAAGTATCTGTGATGTCATCAAAGGCTACCGAGGTATTGTGGCCTTCTCCTTCAGAGGCGTCTGATTCAAAGCTTGACACTTCCGCTGCTCTGTTCTTCAATATGGATTTGTTGGGATTTCTAGGAGATTTATCTGAATCCTTGGGAAGGAAAAAAGATTTGCCTGATCTGCCCCTATTATTAGTAATAGCCAGTTTCCTCTGCCACACATAAATTTGATTCCGAACGTAATCTTGCTTATCATGTTCGAATTTACTTTGTTTCTTGAACATTATTTATTTTTCCACACATTCCAAATTCTTGGACAATATCTGATCATTATTTGCAAAATGTTCCATCTCCTCAAAGGCTTTCAGTCTAGTTTGTAATTACTCAATGTCCTTCACCAGCAGTCTTGTTTGGTCAACCAGAAGAGCTGTCTCCTACAGTGTAAAGGAAAAAACAACAATTAGTTACAGTAGGCCACAAGTACATACTGTACTGTACTGGATTACTGGCAGCTACTGTATATTCATCTGTGATGGTCCATCATTTATGCTAAGGCCTACAGCATGGCAAAATATATATAATATAGTTATATAAATATACAGCTATATAAATTATAATAGAGCTAAAAACTGTATAAAATAGTTATATAAATATACAGCTATATAAATTATAATAGAGATAGATATATAATATAGTTATATAAAAATACAGCTATATAAATTATTATAGATATATATATATATATAAAAACAAAAGGAGAAAGCGCACGGCCCATAGCGTAAAAAACGTATGATTTAATAACAAATATAAAAATAGAGGGAAACAAGCTCACTCACAAACGAACAAATAATAAAGGCATTTGAATATCACCACCACGGGAACCGCAAAGTGTAACCTCCACAGTCCATAGTGCATTCCAGAGGGATTGATGCAGTGAGCTTCTGGCTAAACCAGGATACTACAATCCCTTCAAGTCAAAAAACATTTCTACTTGAAAGCATTACATTTATACTAACACATAATTATTTTTTTGTTTGAAGAGATTAATTATTTGCAGATTTGTGGAACGGCCATGGGTACGAGATTTGCCCCAAGTTATGCCAACCTGTACATGGGGTATTGGGAGGAGTTTGCCATGTGCTGTGCTTGGGGTGGGTCTCATATACTATGGCCGTTTCATAGATGATTTAATATTAATTTGGGATGGAGAGGAGGAAGTCTTTAGAAACATTTTAAAATCATTTGACTAAAATGATTTAGGTCTTAAGTTCACTTTTGAAATTCAATCGAAATTTGTAGTATTTTTGGATCTGGTATTGGGTGTTGATGATGATCTGAATATTATAACAAAAACACATTTTAAACCGGTTAGTGTTAACAACTACGTTCATGCAGACAGTAATCATGCTGCACGTTGGCTTAATAATATTCCATTAGGTCAATTTCATAGAATGAGGAGAAACTGTACCAGGGATGGTGACTTCATATCCTAATCACAATTTCTTGAGACTAAATTTCGGGACAAAGGATTTGACTCAAAACTTATCAAACAATCATTTGATAAAGTCTCGGCTTTGGAGAGATTTTCACTTCTTGTCAAGTTGCGACAAAAGAGAGAAAATACAACTAAATATAAAAAGAGTCATAATATAGATACATCCATGTCATTGAAATTTATCACAGGTTTTAATCAATCTTCGGGTAGTATTGGCAAAATTCTCAATAAACATTGGGAGATTTTGAAATGTGATACCCATTTGTGGACACATCTACCAAATAAGGCGGCAGTAATATTTCAGAAAGCTAGAAATGTCAAGAACATACTAGCACCGACAAAAATTAAGAATAATACTGCATCTGCCTTAACCAACGCAAGGTCGTCTGGAAACCACAGGTGTGGCAGGTCACGCTGCACCACTTGTGGTTACTTGTCAGCATCTGATCAGTTTGTCTCATCTGTTAGAGGTAGAACACACAGAGTCTTAGGGTCAATCACATGTTTAAGCATGTATGCCATTAATATGCTGACGTGTGGTTGTGGCAAGCAATATGTGGGCCGCACCACACGTCCTCTCTGTGCTCGTTTTCTCGAGCATCGAAGAAACATTAAAAATGGTGTTAGCAGTCATGGTATTTACAGACATTTTGATACACTTCACAATAGAGATCCAATCTCACTGAAAATTATAGGCTTGGAATATGTTTCACCCCTCTCATTGGGGGGTGATCGGTTCAGGATATGATGTAGACGTGAGACTTATTGGATCTACCAGTTGGCTACGGTAGCACCTGGTGGATTCAATGAGTCTTTAGATACAAGTACAATCATGTGAGCTGTGGTTTTTGTATGTATTTGCCCATTCAGACCTGTTTCCTCGGTACTCTGTTTTTTTTTTTTTTTCCTCCTTTCCAATGGCTAACTGCAGTGACCAATTTAGTATATAGAGGTCTAATCTATAAAAGAATTAATCAATATGATTAATCAATTTTTTAAAAATTTTATTTACTTTCATTTACTTTTATTTTTAATATTATTATTATATTTAAAAATGTATATATTTATTATATGGGTTGTACACACTTTCCATTTACATCTGGATATACTACTTGGTCATTGCAAACTTTAGTAATGTTATGACAGAGTGCATTAGATTAGTCTTTTGCACTCAGCAAATAATCAATATTCTTGTTGTCTTTATGTTTTTATTTATCTCCTTAATTATCTATCTATTAATTAGTAATTTATATTATATGATTGTATTATGATCCAATATTGACTTTCTCTCTGGTTTATTATTTAAATCAGCGAATCTATATGTATGAATTGTATCATGTTATATAAAGGGAAGTTTCCCTTAGTTCATTGGTTGCTAAGTAACCCGCCCCTCTCTCTTTTTTGGTATAAATCTATGCCCGAGTGAAGTTCCCATCATCCTTTGACAAAGTCAGTGTATCTGACGAAACGCATCAGGAGGGCAGCGACGGACATACGTCATCACTGTAGGCCGGCCAGCTTGTCACGAGCGTCCTTCCGTGCTGCTTGATACACCAGTATAGGTTCGGATGAGAGCCTATCTGGTAGGAAGAGCCTGATTACACAGGACTTTCAAACTGATCATAATCACTTGATCCACGAGGTCTGGACTATTGGACTAACTGCTAACAGCGTGTGGAACATCTCTGCTATGAAGGTTACACTTTGCGGTTCCCGTGTTGGTGATATTCAAATGCCTTTATTATTTGTTCGTTTGTGAGTAAGCTTGTTTCCCTCTATTTCTATATTTGTTATTAAATCATACGTTTTTTACGCTATGGGCCGTGCGCTTTCTCCTTTTGTTTTTTTAGATTTCCTTGGATGTGGTTCTCCCATCTGAAAGCTGCCTCAACCCAATTTAAGCGTAATACATGGACTGGACAACACTTTGGGAGTAGATTAGTATTGTTTTTATTTATTACTGCTTATGATTTCTTTATAATACAATTGGACTGATATAGTTCTATTTTATTTTATTACCAATATATCTATTGGCGCCACTGTGTGTTTTTTTTTATATATATATATATAGATATATATAGATATATATAGATAGATAGATAGATAGATAGATAGATAGATAGATAGATAGATAGATATAGTTCTATAAATGTACAGTGATATAAATTATAATAGAGAGACTGTTTTAGTACACATTACACATTACAGTATGCCCACTTTTAACACCTGCACCTCAATAACAATAGGGACACAGTGTGTAAAAAGTGACTCAAATTGCATAGCCTACCACTCACTGATCTGTATCTGAACTTGCCCTTGTCCAGATACTGCATTGTGCCATCTGCTTCCATGGATCAACCACAATTCTACGGACGCAGGAACCCACTCTCTTCTGCCATGCCTCCTGTGCTGAAAAAGCGAAAGGCAGAAGACTTTTCCAAGCCAAAGCGAAAGGCCAAGGCTAATAAAGAAAACTTTCTGACGACACCCATCGACGACGCAGCTCTACAGGGAACCCCCAGGTCACCTTCTCCTGCACCCATCGATGATGCTGTTCTCCAGGGAAAACCCCAGGTCACCTTCTCCTGCACCCATCGACGACGCTGCTCTCCAGGGAACCCCTATCTCATCCGCTCCAGCACCCATCCACTCTGATGTCCACAGCACTCCCAGCACAAGATCCAGCTCGTTCGCCCGCATGCTTAATGGGTTAAGTGTCGATATTCCTGAGAACTCTATGGTGGTAAAGATAGATCTTCTTTTAGAGACCATGCTAAATATGGATAGTCGGATGGAGAAGATGGATAAGCGTATGGAGAAGATAGAGACTGACATAGCGGAGATACATAGTTTGCTTGGAGTTCCTGCCCCTGTATGTCGGACGCCGGAGCAGGAGGGTGGCATGAATGTGACCTTCATCCTTCCATCACCAAGCGCACCCTCTCCGTCTGAAGAATATGTGTACATGTATGCCATTGAAGAGGATGACATGACAATTCCGTCAAGACCACGCCAAGAGATGACAACACAGATAAGGTGACTAAGACAGGAGGAACAGGAGGAAATCATCCTACCAGACCACCTACCCTCGCCCGCTGCAACAAGCACACCCACTCCCATAATCACACCCACACACGCTTGCATTGAAACGGTGCCCGACATCAGCTTGCGCGACCTGCCCCAGCATATCAGGGAGAAATATAGGGTTGCAAGTGCTGGTATAGCCAGAGATATGCCATGTACTGTACATCTTCAATCACCACGTAAGTTACGAGATGTACTGTGGGTGGACCCACAACGTGAGTCGCGTCAAAAAGGCTCTTCCATAAAATTTAAGGAGAACTATTTTGGAGGAATTGCGGTGCTATTTTACAATTACCGACCATTTAATGAGAATCGTGAGAGACTCCATAAATGGCATTTTGAGGCACACAAGGGCTCGTCCCTGGAAGGACAGACTGGTGGGGATCGAATTCGCTGCGTGATTGTTCGTCTGTTCAAAAGTTATAAATACATGTTTTTACTTACTCAAAATAAATTTAAAAAATGTTAAATTCTTTTAAATTGTTTCATTGTGTCACCTTTTATAAAAAAATACAGTATTTCTAAAACATTTCTAAACACTTTCGAAATGCTACAAGAATTTGCATAAATGGCTCGGGGGAGGGGTTGGTGAACTGCTACTGTCAAAGTGTGTGCAGCATTAATTAGTAAACAAGAATTTTCATGAATGGCTCGGGGGGTGGGTGATGTGTGGTGTCTCTTGTTCGCATAAATGTGATGACAGGCATATGTGTTTCAACAAGGTTCCATGAGACATTCTGTACTGTATACTGTAGGGATGCGCATTAAATCAAAACAGCATTAAAACAATACATACAGGTATAGAATACACATACTGTTTACTGTAGAATAAATACATACTGTATAGCATAAAAGATATTTTTTTTATTTTTGGGGTTTATTATAAAAAAAAAGTATGAAAACAGCAGCATACTGTACTGTTTATGGTTTTCTATAAAGCTCACATGTATTCTATCCTAATCAATAAAAATGGCACTGTCACTAAATTGTTGCCTCCAGTATTTGGATACGCAAGCAACGTTACAAAAAGCAATATTATCCATCGAAATCCCTCCATTTGCCGTTCTCCGCTTGATGACAAAGTTTATTTTCTGAAGAAAAATAATATTACTACTGGTACCGTACTGTATGTTATATTTTCCCGTTATTGCTGCTGATAGATTGTTCTATTGTTCAAAATTTATACCATACACAGGCGGCACACTTTATTCGAGTGCGGCTCATTCCGCAAGCCGGGAAATGTCCCGGCTTGCGAGCCGCACTCCCTCAGCGTGCCGCGCATCACCGATGCGCGGTCACGCATCATCGGGTGCCTGTGCCGCCTGTACGCGTGCCCAGGGCTCCCCAAGGGAGCCCTGGTGTCGCGTGGATGTGCTGATGGCGGCGGGACGTTCCGGGGGACCCGGCGGACCCGGTAAGGAGAGGGGGAAGCCCCGATCGGCGGGCCTCTCCTCCGAGGCTTCGGCGCGCGCCCGGCACCCTCCGGCGCGCGCCAGGTTACTGCTGCGGCCGAGAACGGGCAAATGCTCGAATAAACGCGGCCGCAGCAGTAATGTTTTAACTCCAAAAAAAAAGAAAGTTGAATATTTTTAAAATTGTTTCATTGTTTCATTGTGCAACCTTTTATAAAAATGTCAGTGTTTTCTAAAACATACTTTACAGTAAGTACTGTACTGTATAACATTTCACATACTGTAATGGTTGGTTAAAATTAGTCAGTCCGTTAAAGAAGTTCCCACAGTCAGTCCCCAGAGACCACTCAGTCAGTCCCTCACATACATGCATGCGTCTAAATGTGATGACACACATATGCGTTTCAACAAGGTTCCAATGAGACATACAGTACGTGCATGAGACTAGCTGATTGTTCAGTATCTACTGTAGAAGCTGCTCAGCCAATGATATTGCTGACTACATTTTCTCGAATTGTGACTAAAATAATAGAACTAAATAACCATAAGCAAAGCAATTGATTACAGGAGAACGAACCGATCTGCAGTAACTAATCGCTTGACTGTGTGCATAATGTTTTGATATTTAAAAAAAAAGAATAAATTACGGCAGCTGTACTGTACCCTCACCATAGACTTTGCCAATCGGTTGGCGCCGAGCCACTGCCACCAGTCCCGTATTCTTGATTATACACGTAGTTGACAGGTGACAGCGGGCCTGCTACACCTGTAGTTGAGAGCTGATGAAGCTGGAAATCTTTTTGGTACATGCAAGCTTGCTGGTATCTGTATGTGAAATCTTGCTCAGGCTGCAGGTATCCAGGCGGGGACAGATAGCAAGGGTTGCCGGACACCAGGTTTTCACTGACAGTCGGACCGTTATTGTAAGCCGGTGCTGGCGCTGGCGCTGTTCCATTGCTGGTCTGGGACTGACGAATCTTAGTTGGTTTTACCATGACCTTTCGCCTTTTGAAGTCTCCATGATCAAAGATACTAGAAAAATCTGGTGCAACACACCAATACCCTCCTCTAACTCCGGAGCAATACGAAAAACACGGATCGATACATAACTTTTTCCTTATTGCACGCTTCCACACATGAGCATCTGGTGAAAATTTGTAAAAGTCATAATTTTCAACAAAATGTTGATAAATCTGAACAACTGTGGCCATATTATCATCTACTGCATAATTGTGGACCATATTAAATAAGTGTACGTTATGTCGGGTGTGAAAAGCGTGAATAAATAAAACAAGTCTGAGGATTATTGCAGAATAACAAATGAGTTTATTTAGTGTACGTGTACACACATATAAGGAAGTTTCAAAATAAAACTTCCCCAACGACATACTGGCCTACAAGCCATATTTATACCAAAAATACTAAGCCCACGCCCACTAAGCCCACGCCCCTTCTATGAGGTTGCGTGTGCGTCATTACGTAAGCATATAAGATAAACAAAATATGAATATGAGCACATTGAGTTAATAGCATAACTATGAGATTCATATTAAAAAATTAACTGACTCAGCTA
Organism: Ascaphus truei; assembly: GCF_040206685.1. NCBI lineage: Eukaryota > Metazoa > Chordata > Amphibia > Anura > Ascaphidae > Ascaphus > Ascaphus truei. Next base: position 236,445,674 of record NC_134483.1, read on the forward strand.
TAATTCCTTATACAGGCCGTGACCTTTTCTCTATATACAAGATTTCTGAGAAAGGGTGTATATGACCAAGGGAACCTCCCTCAGAATGCGAGATGTGCTTGTTATCTATGTTTTATTTTCATAACATTGCTGCCTTTCTCCCATCTCCAAGGTCTTGTGGTTAGCTGAAAAGCTAATTATCACTTAAAACTTTAGGAGCAGAAAAAAGAAAAAAATGTGTCTTTTAAACTTAACTTATTATACCAACACTCATGCAGACAATAGACAAAATGGATGACAATATCAGGCACCTAAGATGGATACAACAAGAGACAGGGGGTGCCCAACGCTGCATCTAAATGACAAAACATATAGAGTAAAATACTTCAATAATAATAAAATACTTGGTTATTTAGTTAACCCTTTGGCCAAAGGCGTCATAAGCCTGCATACCAACGTCAAGGTATAACCAAGAAAATGCAGGTACTACACTACACTGTGAACCCTTCCCCTTACCTCTGTGAGAGGGGGTGCCCAACGCTGCATCCAAATGACAAAACATATAGATATATCTTGGTTATACCTTGACGTTGGTATGCAGGCTTATGACGCCTTTGGCCAAAGGGTTAACTAAATAATCAAGTATTTTATTATTATTGAAGTATTTTACTCTATGTGTTTTGTCAATTGGATGCAGCGTTGGGCAACCCCTGTCTCTTGTTATATACAATTGCCACGCTCAATAGCGCTCTGGTTGACATAAATATATATATTCACTTTGTGGTGGGTGTGGGAGTTTGAGCTTGCTGGGAATCTGTGTTAACCTATGTCTCTTTTGGAGGCTGTGGCACCTCCTCCCAGAGCTCACTCCTCCCCCTTCACCCTTTAAGTTGGAAGGTCATTTCACTTGCTGCAGGAACAAGACCCATTATGGTTCCCCTCTCACAGAGGTAAGGGGAAGGGTTCACAGTGTAGTGTAGGACCTGCATTATCTTGGTTATACCTTGACGTTGGTATGCAGGCTTATGACGCCTTTGGCCAAAGGGTTAACTAAATAACCAAGTATTTTATTATTATTGAAGTATTTTACTCTATATGTTTTGTCATTTGGATGCAGCGTTGGGCACCCCCTGTCTCTTGTTGTATACAATTGCCACGCTCAATAGCGCTCTGGTTGACATAAATATATATTCACTTTGTGGTGGGTGTGGGAGTTTGAGCTTGCTGGGAATCTGTGTTAACCTAAGATGGATGCTGACTTAAAATGGCTGCTCAGATCCCAGTGCTGTTTATGTCAGACCTCCCCCCATAATGTACTTTTTCCTCAACTTTGTCACAGGCTTTTTGCACACGGACTGTGGCGTGTACTCATTGCGGGACAGGAGAAATCCAGTACAGTTATGTAAAAAAGACACGGTGCATTGAGTTTTTATTATGAAACGCCTAAATTGATACAGTATAGTAACTTCTTCAGTACCAAGTTCAAATCACAATGGACTACTGTGGTTTTTTTAAATACCTGCAAGTAGCACATACACTACCGACACACTTTATTGAAGTGTGGTCGGTACCGCAAGCCGGTGAAATCTCCCGGCTTCCTCGTGGCCGCCCCTCGGCGTGCCGCGCGTCATAGACGCGCGGTCACGCGTCATCGGGAGCGTGCGCCCCCTGCACGCGTGTCCAGGGGCTCCCCGAGGGAGCCCTGGTGTCCCGCGATCGCGGGACAGCGGCAGGGGGTTCCGGGGGACCCGGCGGACCCGGCAGCGGTAGGGAGAGCGCCCCGATCGGAGGGCGCTCTTCCGCTGCTTCGGCGTGCGCCCGTCACACTCGGGCGCGCGCCAGGCTACTGCTGCAGCACAGAACGGGCAAATGCTCGAATAAACTGTGCCGCAGCAGTAGGCATTCATTACAATTCTTGAATATCTGCCACCTGGCGGATACACGTAGAATTGCCCCATATTAAATCCGAACCATTATAATTAAGCAGATCAGCAGCGGATCAACCAGGCAGCGCGACTGCGGCATGATTACGGCATGAATGCGGCATGAATGCGGCATGAATGCGGCATGAATGTGGCATGAATGCAGTGAAGCACGTGGAATTTAGAAAATGCAACCGCTACGTCCCCGAGAAGTTTTAAAATAAAAGCTGCTGCAGTAGTATGTACAGATGCCTGCCAAAAACATGCACAAGGAAAACAAGACTAGCAAAAGCCCAATATTACATAGACAATCTGTATCAAAATTCTTAAAATCCAGCAAACTTCTTAAAGGTCATAAACAATATATTCCAGTATTCTAGCCATCAACAACCATATATAAAAAAAAAAGGATGATATAACTTTGACAAATCCCACTGACATGTCAAACACATTCAAGGAATACTTTGTGGGGTGTGCTACTTCCCTGCTATAAAAGTGCAACCCCAACTACAATCATGAAACTCAACCAGCGTGTTGCCCTATAGCTCCAACCCTCCCAACAGTGCTTAAAATTTTAAATTTGTCCCACTATATGAAGAGGAGCTTACACAGGTGCTCCTAACATTAAAACTAAACAGCGAATGTGGGCCTGACCTAGTGAAATCAATGTTCCTACGACTTAGTGCCCAAGCTATTGGCAAACTGCTTGCCACCCTAATCAACTTTATTTTATCTTCAGGCCATAACCCACAGACCTGAAAAATTGCCAGAGTTGTCCCAATTTACAAAAGGGGGGATAAAAATATTGTCTCTGATAACAGACCAATTTCTCTTCTTTAGTCAAGGGAAAATATGTCCTTTCACAATGATGCAATTACTTTAAGGCTACGCTTATAATGCCGGCGACGGAGTCGCGACGGTGATGGCAACATCAGGCTATGGTCGCTGGAAAAATCAAATTGAGATGACTTCCAGTGATCGCGACCAAGTCTTCATGCCGTCACGTCGCACATACTATAAGCGCACGTGATGGCGGCAATGCATTTGTTTTGATGTGATGTCGCTGTTGCCGTCACCGGCACTATACACTGGCGACACACTTTATTCGAGCTCGGCTAGTCCCACGAATTCGGGTATACCCGGGTGCATTGAGGTTTGTGACTGTTTTCTGCCCGAGTGCATTGAGTTATTTTCCAGGCAGGGATTGAAGCATTTTATTCCCGCTGGCTGCAATACTGCACAGTATATATATATATATATATATATATACTGCATTACAATTTATGAATTTATGCCATCTGGTAGACACGCGAAGCATTGCAGCCTATTAAATCCTAATCATTATCATTTAACAGATCAGCCGCCCATCAGCCAGGCATGAACCCAGGCTGGGAAGGCAAATGCAACGGGGCTTGTCAGAGGTGAGGAGCGGCGCATTCCAGGTATCTGCCAGGTACATGCTGGGTATTTGCTCGAATAAAGTGTGTCGCAGCAGTAAGCGCAGCCTAAGACAAATTTCCTCTGCCAAATACAATCAGGATTTCTCCCAAACCACTTCAAGGTAACTACCCTCTTAGAAGTTTGCAATGAGATAGTGTGAAAGGTAACTGGAACAACTTACTGGTGCAATATTCCTAAATTTTTCAAAAGGTTTTTGATACGGTCAACCATGTTATCTTGTTAGTGTCAGTGCTCTGGAATAAGGGAACATACTTTAAATTGGTTTCAATCCTCCTATCATTTAGATTGCAATAAGTGTCTCTCTGGCTTTAACTCTAACCCCTTGGATGTCACGTGTGGGTTCCCGCAAGGCTCTGTTATGGGGCCCTTACTCTATTCAATCTCATTAATGATATACCAAGATCTTGTAAGGTATTTCCAATGCACTTGTATGCGGATGACACCATTTTATATACACACAGTCCTAGCCTCTCTAACCTTGCTCATGTACTTCACTCTGATATTTTAAGACTTGAATACTGGATTTCATAAAACAAACTGTTTATTAACTGACAAAATGGTAACTATGGTATTTGCACCAAGGATAAAAGGTAAAAGCTAACACCATTCTAGCCCCGGTCACTAGTTTTAAATATCTGGCCATATGGCTTCACTCCCATTTAATATTGGGGTTGCGTATTGATACTCTGACATCCAAACCCTATGCCAAACTCTGTGTACTTTATAAGAATAAATCCTCCTTAAGTCCACTGGTCAAAAAGTGCATTGCGCAGTAAATGCTAATGTCAATCATAGACTATGAGGACATAGTATATGGCACAGCAACCCACTCACCTTAGCAAACTATAAACCACTGTGTCCTACAATTTAACTACAACACATACCACTGCAAAATGCTCCAAGACCTAGATTGGCTGTCCCTTGAGTCCAGGAAAACTGCCAGAGTTGTCCCAATCTTCAAAAGTGGGGACAAAAACACGGTCTCAAACTACAGGCCAATCTCTCTTCTCCCAATTCTATCCAAAGTCATGGAAAAATGTGTCCACTCCCAATTAAGCGATTACTATACCAAGACAAATTTCCCTAGCCAATTCCAATCTGGCTTTCATCCCAAACACTCCACCGTAACTACCTTGCTAAAAGTTTGCAATGAAATCCAGTGTGGAATGGAACGGGGACAACTCACTGGTGCAGTATTCCTAGATTTTGCAAAGGCTTTTGATACAGTTGATCATGCTATCCTGCTTAACAAACTCCAGAGCTCTGGAATAGGGAAGCATGCTTTAAACTGGTTTCAGTCCTACCTATCAGGAAGATCCCAACATGTGTCCATCTCAGGCTCTAACTCCAACCCCCTGGATATCACCTGTGGTGTCCCGCAAGGCTCTGTTCTTGGCCCCCTATTCTTCTCAGTGTTCATTAATGATCTTCCCACAGCTTGTAAGGAAGCCTCAATACACATGTATGCAGATGACACAATCCTATATGCACACAGCCATAGCCTCTCTGACCTTCAACACATACTTCAATCTGACTTTTTAAGACTCGAAAACTGCATTTCCCAAAACAAACTGTTTTTAAACACTGACAAGACTGTAACAATGGTATTTGGGACCAAGACTAAATTTTTAAAGCTTCCATCGACTGAGCTCCTGATTAGAACCAACGCTAACACCACCCTAACCCTTGTCACTAGTTTTAAATACCTGGGCTTATGGTTTGACTCCCACTTAACATTCGGAATGCACATTGATACCCTGACAACCAAGACCTATGCCAAACTAGGGGTACTTTACAGGAACAAATCCTCCCTAAGTCTCCTGGTCAGAAAGCATATCGCACAGCAGATGCTAATGCCAATTATTGACTATGGAGACATAGTATATGGCAAGGCACCTCAAACCCACCTTAGCAAACTTGACACCCTCTACAATTCAATTTTTCGTTTTGTTCTCCAATGCAACTACAACACACATCACTGCGAAATGCTCAAAGAACTAGATTGGTCATCACTAGAGTCTAGGCGCAAAGTTCCCCTTTCCTGTCTTGCCTTTATATTCTTTATGGGCAAGCTACCCAGCTATCTGAACAAGCTCCTCACCCCTACCACATTCAGCACTTATCACCTGAGATCAGACTCCAAAAGACTGTTCATGGTCCCAAGGCTCAACAAAGTATCCGGCCTTTCCTCCTTCTCTTACCGTACACCCCAAAACTGGAACAACCTACCAGAGGCTCTCACATCCACCACCAGTTTAAGTTCTTTCAAATCTAAGGCTGTCTCACATTTTATGTATACATAACTTGTGGTCTATCGCTCACCCAGTGAATGTATAAGATAATGTATAAAGTAAAATATTACTTTGTACCAGCCGGTGCAAAGAGGATAGGGTTTTGTATAAAGTAAAATATTACTTTGTACCAGCCGGTGCAAAGAGGATAGGGTTCTGTATAAAGTAAAATATTACTTTGAGAAAGCGCAGGTCCCCCTATGCGCGAAACGTACGTCGGCATGACGTCATCGCGTTGACGTCGTGGAGGAGGAAGTAACTGGGTGAGATCAGTCCATGCTACTTGTCAGCTGTGTGGCATAGATCGTTATTTTCACTAGCTATATGCTTTGATTTGCATCAACGTTCATGTGGATACGGGTTAATACTGCCAATATTCATTGTATACTGTATACCTACCGCCATATGCATTGCTTACCCCACGATTCTTGCTATTATTAGTGTGCAGCATTTACCTTCTTAGGGTATTGTGCTAACAGTTTTATGTCGTAGATATTGTGTATACTCTGTGATTGTATCAGAGGGACATCTGACTGCCTGTTCACCATCAGGAATATATGTGTTTTATACACAGGCACATACCCAATACCAACATATGCACACTAGAGTTACCTATGTGAGTGGAGATTTATCCACAGTATCCATCTATGCATTAACCATTTGTGTACTGCATTACTCGCATCCAGCCATAGTGGTAACTTACCTTGACTGCCAGCACTGTGACTGCGCCCGTTACGTTCACATTTTAATTGGTTTTATTTAGTTTAGAGCGAGCGCTTTATGTTGTTAGTCCTTGATTATTAATAAAGTATTTGTTATTTTGCCAACTGGCGTTTTAGTGGTAATTGTCCTCTCACAGTGATGAGAGCGATTACTTACCTGTACTGTATGGTTAACTGAACCATTTGTATATATTTGGCATTTAACCCACGTATTTACCTTAGCTCTGTGTGCAGATATTGAGGATCTTTTGGGGAGGACCCTATGCCTCCTCTATATGTTTGTGTCTCACATTTTAATCTGGTCTGTAACTGTTTCATACGCCCATAATATATATTTTCTTTAACTGTGCATGCAATGTCTTGTATATAATGTATACCCTGTTCATTTATGTAACTGTATTTGTAACCATGTATTATTTGTCTTAACTCTGTGCCCAGGACATACTTGAAAACGAGAGGTAACTCTCAATGTATTACTTCCTGGTAAAATATTTTATAAATAAATAAATAGGTGCAAAGTACATTTTGTCCTGTATTGCCTTCAAATACTTTCTGGCTATTCACCCCTACCCCATGCAGAATGTATCACGTGAATTCTGACTCCAAACTTCCTCACCTGCTGCACCACAAGGTCCATTCCCTGCTGCACTACCATGACCATAATCTGCTGCACCACAAGGTAACTTGCTCCTTTAAGAGCATGCTCAGCACAATCAGCATGCTGCACTGCAGTGCAGTTGAGGCGCATTCAGAATTTCACATACAGTACAGTAAGATTCATACTGATTTTTGGTGGAATTGCAACAGGCATTTCTGTATCATGACCCACATGATGCCTCAGCACTTGATGAATGTGACCAACAGTTTAGCCCTGCTTACTGGTGCTGTCAATGGGCTTACCTGGGCAGTGCAGCAAGTGACCAAATTTGCTATTACAGTAGGTGTTGTAGGCCATATACAAGGTGTCCTAGCAAGCCTGTCCCTTCCATTGGCAAAACTTTTTTTACATGTATTTTGAGTATACAGTGATGCAAGCCTTTCTTGGCAGTAGTTGTATGGAAAAATCAATTTCTTGATGCATAACCTCCACAATAAGTTAAATAAACCGATTATGATTTGGTGCTATTTAGTGGTTGAAGTATTTAGATAAAATATAAATATGTACTGTACACAAATGTGTATACTTTATAATCTATTGAAGATACTGAATGCCATACTTACTAGATATTTACATTTATATCAAAAACATATTATTTATATTTTCTTTTTTAACTAAAAAGTGACATTAAAAAATTAGGGCTACAAAAACAATCCAAATATTAATTGCCTCTTTTCCTATATTTTAATACAAGAAGAAAAATCAGCACACCAAGAATTTAGCATCTGTTGATTTTAAAAGTTTGGCAACTGGTCAGGGTTAACTTTGCCAATTATTTTAATGTGTTTTCCACAATTAATAAAACAGTTGGGTTTCAGTATGGAACATGCTAATTAACATAAATCTACAGAATTGTGTGTTAAAGCTAGAGACAATTTTGTCTTGTCCCAATGGACTATTCGGTCTCTTACTTTTCTACTGAAGCAATTCCATTTCTGATTGGAATACATTTACCCCTTATCTGTGCACTAATATACTGATGGAAAACAGTTGCTTTGTTGTCCAATTAAAAATACTGAACTAATTTTACTTTGAATTATGTTAAATTGAATTATTGAAGTTAATCCTGGCAACATTCTTTTTTCATTTAATGTTTTGTCAGTTCATCAATCTTGTTATTCTTCTCATGCTGAAATACCAGATTTTTTTGTATTTACTTAAATGTCCATCAGCCATGTTGTTATTACCGCAATGTGTATGAAAAAGATGAAAGCACAAATATGGTAGACTTATTTTGGATATCCTGAGAACAATTTATAGTAAATCTGAAAAAAAGTAAGCATAGGAGTTTGGATGGAGACATTGAGTATGGTGAAGTTGAAGATCATTGTTCCATTGGTCAAGAGTTGTTGGTGCAGTTGGATGAGGAGAGTGAAAGCCTTCATCCTGGCAAGGCTAAGATACACATTTATTGTATTTTATTTAACTGTGGTTTTTTTAAGGGTGCCCATTGATTGCCAATGTGGCTATCTGTGCCTCTTTTGAGGGCATTGATAACCACAGTGTCAACCAATAGATGTATTGGACCGTGTTTTCTTTTTTGTATTATACTGTAATGTTTATTCAATGTAATTGCGATTTTAATTTTTTAGGCATCACAATTGGGCAAAAGCGCAATTAGCCATACTGTATTTTGTGCTTTTGCCCATTTACTTGTGGGGTGATGGGTGTAGAGGGGGTGATCACGGGAGTAGTTGCCCAGGGAGGGTGGTTAGGTCTCCTGGGGGTGTAGCAGGAAGGGTTAACCCCTTAATTACCATAGTGGTTACTCCCCACTAAGGTAATTATGGGTTACATTCCAGTAGCTAGTGTTTATTTTAATGTTGGTGCCACTGATGAGGAGGATGATGGTGGTCTTCAACCTGGCTGTTGTAATTACAACTTTGATTGATTATAGGGTTTATGGCTATTGTTTTTGAATGGGTTAGATCACTATTAGCTAGTTATAACTAAAATGCAGGGTTCGACAAATACACTCGCCCGCTTGCCCATGGCGAGTTGATATTAGTAGCTGGCAAAGCGGCAGCAGCAGAAGAAGCCATGGGAGCAGAACAGGAGGAAGACAGCTGGTGGCAGGAGAAGTGGACCAAGGACTATGTCAGCAGAGCAGGACAGTAGCAGAGTTAGACAGTGGGTGGTGGTGGCAGGAGAAGAGCACTAAGATCATGTGAGTGGAGCAATAGCAGAGCGGCACAGGAAAATGGCCAGGGAGGATCTGCGATGTAGCAGTTTTAGATGACAGAAGTCAGTAAAGACTTCCCGTTCAGACCACTGGGACATTCTCCTGTGCCGCTCTGCGAACATGGTCTCAATGCTCTTCTCCTGCCACTTCCTCCACCCGCTGTCTAACTCCTCTGCTGCCTTGCTCAGCTGACATGGTCCTTGGTCCTCTTCTCCCGCCACCAGATCTTCATCCTGATCTGCTCCAGTGGTGTTCAGTCCTCCTTTTCTGCCGCCACCATCCATTGTCTTCCTCCTCTGCTGCAATGCTCCACCAAATCAAGGTAAGTGAGAAGAGAAGGAGGGGGGTGGGAGGAGAAGGAGGGAGTGAGAAGAAGGAGGGGAGTGAGAAGAAGAGGGGGGAGAGAGAAGAAGAGGGGGGAGAGAGAAGAAGAGGAGAAGCAGGGGATGTGAGAAAGGCAGTGCACGCTCAGTCATGTTTTCACCATTGTACAGTGCCATTAATTATTTTTATTTAATTAGGGAAAGGGGGGGTGCGGTGGGGGGAGGAAGAGTCTCTTTTTTTTGTCTGGCAAGTAGCGTTTTGCCTAGTTTGTAGAGCACTGCTATTAGGGCTTATTTCAATTACTGTGTATGTGTGGGTGAAAAGAATTGGGGAACACGTCCACTGCGTGTTCCCTCCTTACCTGCTGCTCCACACACCTCCGCGCTGCTTACAGAATGCGCGTGCACATGGTGGACTTTCTACTCCACCACGGAGCTTAGCTCTACCACACATGACACACGTCCAACACGTATGCTAAATCTCTCCCATCTGTCTTCTGCACCTTACAGCCAATCTCTGCTTCCGTGGATGCAGTACCTTTGCTCCTCCCCTCACTCCCATTCGTGCTTCACTGCTACTTAATCTCAGCTGTCTCACTCATTCCTTGATGAGAAACGTTAATGGTAACCTTGTGTTTCCATGTCCCTGTCCTGCCTTGTGTCTTGTGCTTTAACCTTGTTGCTGCTTATTTCTCCTGTGTACTGACCCAGCTTGATTTTAGGACCTCTCTCTGGATTACCGACCCCGGCTTGCCTCAGACTGTTGCAGGGTACATGCAACCACACATGGGTTTCTTGCAAAGGCTTATTTATTGAGCCTTAAAAATCACAGCACACAAAAACAAAACAGCTTCTTTTCAGCATACAAAACAGAAATTCAGTCCTGAGCAGGGCTTGCCCTTTCCCAAAAAGGGCTGTTTAGATTCCAGAATAACAGTACACAAACAGTTAATCAAAAATGTATTTTGAAGACAGACCTTATAGCAGTAATCTTACTTCAGCGTTTCAGTATTGTATTGTATTGTATTGTATGTCTTTATTTATATAGCGCCATTAATGTACATAGCGCTTCACAGCAGTAATACATGTGGTAATCCAATAAATAACAGATAATATAAATAACAGATCATGGGAATAAGTGCTTTAGACATTAAGGAAGAGGAGTCCCTGCTCCGAGGAGCTTACAGTCTAATTGGTAGGTAGGGAGAACGTACAGAGACAGTAGGAGGGAGTTCTGGTAAGTGCATCTGCAGGGGGCCAAGCTTTATGTGCCATGTGTTCAGAATAGCCACAGTCCTATTCATATGCTTCTTTAAGCAAGTGTGTCTTAAGGTGGGTCTTAAAGGTGGATAGAGAGGGTGCTAGTCGGGTACTGAGGGGAAGGGCATTCCAGAGGTGAGGGGCAGTCAATGAAAAAGGTTTAAGGCGGGAGAGGGCTTTAGATACAAAGGGGGTAGAAAGAAGACATCCTTGAGAAGAACGCAAGAGTCTGGATAGTACTCTCTCTTGACCAGACCGGCTGCATGTGTGTACAGCCTGGGGGTTTTAAAGCTCCTTGATGAGGCAGCTGGGATCAGACTGATTAACCAGACCTCTCAGCTGAAAGTTAACCTCGTCACTGCTGCAATTTCAGACCTACATATAGGTCTGCCAGGCATAGGGCTGGTGACGTTTATTCACCCTGTCGCATTCCTCCCCTGTTAGTGTGTGGCTGGGGCCACGCACGGCTGAAGCTCGACCATCCACCCCTTCTCTAGAGTTGAAATCAGCATTCGCATTTTCTTTTCCAGGTCTGTGCTGAATCTCAAATGAGAAGGGTTGGAGGGCCATATACCACCTGGTCAACCCAGCATTAGAGTCTTTCATATTATTTAAATACTTTAATGGAGCATGGTCTGTCACCAGAGTAAAATGGACTCCTGCCAGGTAATGCCTCAAGGCCTCGATTGCCCACTTCACTGCGAGGCACTCCTTCTCAATCACTGAGTAGTTTTTTTTCTCTCGGAAACAATTTCCTACTCAGAAAAAGGATCGGATGTTCCACTCACTCAAACTGTTGTGACAACACTGCCCCTAGCCCTATCTCTGATGCATTGGTTTCCACTACAAAAGGCCTGTTAAAGTCTGGGCTTCTAAGGACGGGACCCTCTGATAGATACCTTTTTACGTCCTCAAAGGCTACCTGGCACTCCCTTGACCATACCACTTGTGTAGGGGCACACATTTTTGTGAGGTCTGTTAATGGGGCTGCAACTTCCGAGTAGTTGGGGATGAACCGCCGATAGTACCCTGCTAAACCAGCAGAGAGCGTACCTGCGTTTTTGTTTGGGGGCTCGGTACTCCTTTCAGGGCAGCTACACTGGCGACACACTTTATTTGAGCTCGGCTAGTCCCGCGAATTCGGGTATACTCGGGTGTATTGAGGTTTGTGACTGTTTTCTGCCCGAGTGCATTGCGTTTTTTTCCCGGCAGGGATTGAAGCATTTTATTCCGGCTAGCTACAATACTGCAATGCCGTGTAAAAACACATGAGGGTGCTTGCGAGCTGTTCTCTTGAAGCCGTCCCCTATAGTGAATTGTAATGCAGTATATATACTGTATATATATATATATATATATATATACTGTATAACAACAGCCCCTATAACCCCTAACATACAGTACTGTACACATACAGTACTGTATATGCACATACTGGGGGCGTTTAAAGGTCCCGATCACGTGATCGCGGCCTGTTAAACCAAGTAGAGGGATACCGGCACCCCCAAAAGGGGCCTGTATCTCGGGGGGCAGGGGGTCCCCCGACCTGAAACCAATGCGGTTCAGCTCCCGAGACCCTCTGAACATGTACAGTATAAATAAAACACATACAGTATATACAGTAAATAAACACTCGTTCTTTACCTTAGCGGCTATGGGCTATGGTAAAGAAGCAGCATTTCTGTATTTTTAATAATATTGTACAGTGAGCAGGGGGTTCCCTGAGCCAGAAATCTAAAGTCAGGGGACCCCCTGCTCCTGCACAATATTATTAAAAGTACAGAAATTCTGCTTCATTGCCATAGCGTACAGCCGCTAGGGCAATGAAGGGGTTAACCCACCGTGCCCGCTTTATTGTGGGTAGTGGGGGTGGGTGGAGGGGGTATTTGGCCCTTGGTGTGAGTTTAGGACTTGCGGGGGGGTTGCGGGTGCACTTAACCCCTTCACGACCGTAGCAGTTAATACCGCTACGGTCATGAAGGGGTTAACCACTCCCGCTACCCCCCGCAAGCCCAAAACAAGCACCATTGGGGCTAATACCCCCTTCACCCCCTCCCACTACCCACAATAAAAAATAATCACACAGCATCTCCGCAATACATAAATAAATAAATAAATAAATACATTTGAAAAACATTTTTATTTATAGTGTAGATGTGCAGGGGGTCTCGGGAGCTGAACCACGTTGGTTTCAGGTCGGGGGACCCCCTGCCCCCCGAGATACAGACCCCTTTATGAGGTGCCAGTATCCATCTGCGTTTAAAGGCCCCGATCATGTGACCGCGGCCTGTTAAACCAAGCAGAGGGATTACCGGCACCCCCAAAAGGGGTCTGTATCTCGGGGGGCAGGGGGTCCCCGGACCTGAAACCAAAATGTTTCTGCTCCGGAGACCCTCTGCACATCTACACTGTGAATAAAACACACACATCATTAAAGAATCATTCTTTACCTTAGCGGCTATGCGCTATGGTAAAGAAGCAGCATTTCTGTATTTTAATAATATTGTACAGTGAGCAGGGGGTTCCCTGAGCCAGAAATTAATGCTCAGGGACCCCCCCCCTGCTCCTGCTCAATATTATTAAAAATACAGAAATGCTGCTTCATTACCATAGCGGATAGCCGCTAAGGCAATGAAGGGGTTAACCCACCGTGCCCGCTTTATTGTGTGTAGTGGGGATGGGTGAGGGGGGTATTTGGCCCTTGGTGTGAGTTTAGGACTTGCGGGGGGGTTGCGGGTGCACTTAACCCCTTCACGACCGTAGCAGTTAATACCGCTACGGTCATGAAGGGGTTAAGCCCTCCCGCTACCCCCCCGCAAGCCCTAAACAAGCACCGTTGGGGCTAATACCCCATTCACCCACCCCCACTACCCACAATAAAAAAAATACAAACACAGCAGCCGCCAAAAAATAAATAAATAAATCTAAATAAATAAATGAGAATAAATACATTTGAAATACATTTTTATTGATAGTGTAGATGTGCAGGGGGTCTCCGGAGCTGAACCGCGTTGGTTTCAGGTCTGGGAACCCCCTGGGAACCCCCTGCTCCCCGAGATACCGCCCCCTTTATGGGGTGCCGGTATCCCTCTGCTTGGTTTAAAGGGCCCGACCACGTGATCGGGGCCTGTAAACCAAGCAGAGCAGAGGGATACTGGCACCCCCTAAAGGGGCCTGTATCTCGGGGAGCAGGGGGTCCCCAGACCTGAAACCAGTGCGGTTCTGCTCTGCAGACCCTCTGCACATGTACAGTATCAATAAAACACATACAGTATACAGTATAAATAAACACTCGTTCTTTACCTTAGCGGCTATGCGCTATGGTAAAGAAGCAGCATTTCTGTATTTTAATAATATTGTACAGTGAGCAGGGGGTTCCCTGAGCCAGAAATTAATGCTCAGGGACCCCCCCTGCTCCTGCTCAATATTATTAAAAATACAGAAATGCTGCTTCATTACCATAGCGGATAGCCGCTAAGGCAATGAAGGGGTTAACCCACCGTGCCCGCATTATTGTGTCTAGTGGGGATGGCTGAGGGGGGTATTTGGCCCTTGGTGTGAGTTTAGGACTTGCGGGGGGGTTGCGGGTGCACTTAACCCCTTCACGACCGTAGCAGTTAATACCGCTACGGTCATGAAGGGGCTAAGCCATCCCGCTACCCCCTCGCAAGCCCTAAACAAGCACCGTAGGGGCTAATACCCCATTCACCCACCCCCACTACCCACAATAAAAAAAATACACACACACAGCAGCCGCCAAAAAATAAATAAATAAATCTAAATAAATAAATAAATAAATGACAATAAATACATTTGAAATACATTTTTATTGATAGTGTACATGTGCAGGGGGTCTCCGAAGCTGAACCGCATTGGTTTCAGGTCTGGGGACCCCCTGCTCCCCGAGATACAGCCCCTTTTAGGGGGTGCCGGTATCCCTCTGCTTGGTTTAAAGGGCCCGACCACGTGATCGCGGCCTGTAAACCAAGCAGAGCAGAGGGATACCGGCACCCCCTAAAGGGGCCTGTATCTCGGGGAGCAGGGGGTCCCCAGACCTGAAACCAGTGCGGTTCTGCTCTGGAGACCCTCTGCACATCTACACTATCAATAAAAATGTATTTTAAATGTATTTATTTATATTCATTTATATATTTAGATTTATTTATTAATTGTGCTGCTGCAAGTCCTAAACTCACACCAAGGGCCAAACACCCCCCTCACCCCCAATAAAAAAAATTCACGCACAGCAGCCCCACAATTAATAAATAAATCTAAATATATAAATAAATACATGAAGAGAAATAAATATACAGTATACTGTATATATATATACTGGATATATATACAGTATATATATAATAACAATCCCTATACAAACTGGTATAAAACCATGGGAGTGACAAAGGCTTTCTTGCACTTGGACTTTTTCTCTAAAGGTATTTGCCAGTATCCTTTTGTTAAGTCCAGCATGGATATATATTTCGCGTTACCAAGGGTGTCAATTAACTCGTCCCCCCTTGGCATCGGATATGTGTCTAACTTGGATACCGCATTGACCTTTCGGAGGTCAACACAAAATCTTACCTTCCCATCGGGTTTAGGGACCATAACTAGTGGACTATACCACTCACTGCATGATTCCACAATCACACCTAAGTGTAACATTTCTTGTACCTCCTTCTCTACCAGGGCCTTACGGCTTTCAGACAACCTGTAAGGACGAGAACATACTTTTACCCCAGGTGCTGTCTCTATCACATGTGAAACTAAATTAGTTTGCCCTGGTATATCAGAAAAAAACATCATTGAATTGTGTAATTATTTCTAACAAGTCCCCTTTTTGTTCAGAGGACAATTGTCCACCCATTGGGATTTTCTCATCACCAAAGATGTTCTCCCGTGTGGGCTGAGGACCCATGTCCGTTTCCTCCTCCACCGGGTGGATGAATAGAAACCACTGCACCTTCCAGGGTTTCAGCAAGTTCACATGGTAAATTTGTTTACCCTTCCTGGACCCTGGTTGAGTGATCTCATAATCCACATCACCCGTGCGGTGGAGTACTTCAAATGGGCCTTGCCATTTGGCTAGGAGTCTGCTCTCACAACTGGGTAACAATAACATCACCTGGTCTCCCGGGTGAAACACTCTCATGCGAGCATTTTGATTGTAATGTCTCTCCTGACTTTCCTGGGCTGATCTAAGATTCTCCCTAGCAAAATGGCCGACCACATCTAGGCGCTTCCTAAGGGCTAAAACATATTGCATGGTATTCTTAGAATGGGACCGCTGTTCCTCCCAGGACTCCTTTAGGAGGTCTAGTATACCCCGGGGTTGGCGGACATACAGTAATTCAAATGGAGAGATCCCGTGGAGGCCTGGTGAACTTCCCGTACGGCAAACAGCAGAAAATGGAGAAGTTCATCCCAGGCTCTCTTCTCTGAATCTAAAAATATTCTCAGCATACCTTTTAGAGTTCGATTAAATCGTTCCACCAATCCGTCAGTCTGTGGATGGTAGACCGATGTCCGAACAGACTTGACCTCTAGTAATTTTAAGACATCCTGCATCAGTTTAGCCATAAAATTTGTACCTTGGTCTGTCAACATAAGCTGGGGGAGTCCAACCCGTGAGAACAGCTCCAACAATTTGTTGGCTTCTAGCTTCGCCGTTACTGTCCTCAGGGGGAATGCCTAAGGATATCTTGTTGCATAGTGGACTACTACGAGAATAAACCTGTACCCTTTTGCAGAAGCTTCTAGCGGTCCTACCAAGTCTACTCCAATCCTCTCAAAGGGAACTGACACCAAAGGTAGAGGAACCAAGGGGCTGGTTTTTGTCCCTTCGGACTAGTTAGCTGGCATTCAGGACATGTCACACAGAACTTAGAAATATCACTATGCATCCCTGGCCAATAGAAGCAGAACGAAATATGGTCCAAGGTTTTATCTCTACCAAGTTGACCACCCAAGGGATAGTATGGGCTAGGGTGAAGACAGTTTTAACAAATGCCTTGGGAACCAATATTTGTCTGGTAACCTCCGCTGTTTGTGTCTGCTTGTTCACCCTATACCGGATATCATTCAACAATTCAAAATGAGGGAACACCATTACCCCTTGTGCAGTCAATATCTGGTCATCAATTTTTACCACTTTGTCATATTGTCTGGCCAGGACTGGTTCTTCCCTCTGGCACTAAATCAGGGAGACATAGCTCTGGTAAATCCCCAGGGCCTATCTCTCCCTCCTTCTGACCATCCCCAGTCATTACATGTGACATGCCTATTTGTATGGCCATTTTGAGACCCAGATTTCTGCAACCAGTCCTGTTTATCATAGCGTCTTTGCCTCCGAGTCTTTGGAACCCGGTGTCTACTGGGGAACAGGTCTGCCGAGAAGGGGAACAGTTTACCAGGTTTCTCCTGAGCCAGAGAATGAGGCTCCTCCTGAGAGACTTGAGCCATTAGGGTTGAAAGGAAAGGCCAGTCACGGCCGAGCAAAACGGGGGCAGGGAGCCAAGGAGTGACTCCTACTTCGATCCTGGCCTCCTGACCTTTTACCTGTAGCAGGATTTTGGCCGTCGGATACCATTTTACATCGCCATGTATACACTTTATACTCCATGGGGAGTCAAAGGAAAGCACTTCAGGCGGTAACAGATTCTGGAAGACCAGTGTTTTTCCAGAGCCTGAATCTACAAGGGCCTGGACGGTTTTACCCCCAATCTGGGCTGGAAGTAGCCAGGGCTTGCAACTTTCTCTGGGGAAGGCCGAGGCGACTGTCCTGCTGAAGGAACAATCCATCTGTGGACAGTCCATCTGACGGTGACCTTGTTCTCCGCAGGCCGAACAGAGAGAGGGTTTCCTCGCCGGAGGGTGCCGTGGATACCACTCAGCTGGACCGGATACTGGAGACCAGGCATTCCATGGATCCTGTGTGCGACATTCTTTGAAGTTCCTATCATTTGGCAATGAGCCGCCATCAAGAAGTAGATGAGGGTCTCGGCGGTGACCGGCGTTTGGACCTCTCCCTTGCTGGAAGGACTGCTCCTTTCGTGGCATTTGGCGGTTGCGTACGGAGGGGCCGTAGTTTCCCTGTTGGTCCGGTCTCCCTCTTTGGGCATCTGCAAGCGCAGGTAAAGTCGGATCCGTCGGGTCCAAGACACGTGACTGATTCTCGGCCCCAAGGAAGTTCTCTATGAGTCGGACAGCCAAAGCTAGGGTATCAGCAGCATTGCATTTTCCCCAAGAGCGTGCGGAAGGGGTTATTACTTGTAGGAATTGTTCCAACACAACTTGTTCAAGAACAGTTTCCTTAGTGTGTTGCTGAGGTTGTATCCAGCAAGTACACACGTCCAATAACCACTGAGCTAGGACCCGGGGTCTCATCTTAGAAGTGTACTTCAGGTTCCGGAACTGCTGCCGGTAAGTCTCTGGGGTCAGAACTAAGCGATCCAGTATGGCGACTTTCACTTGTTTGTAATCGATTGCCTGGCCTGCTGGGAGGCCCTGATATGCGGCCTGGGCTTCTCGTATGAGGAGTGGGGCCAACGCGATTGCCCAGCGATCTGCAGACCAGCCCTGGGCTTCGGCAACCCTTCCAAACGTCAATAGAAAAGCCTCTGGATCCTCGTTCGGAGCCATTTTCCTCAGGAGGACCAGGGGTTTGTTCGCAAGTTCTGGGCTGGCAGCTGAAAGTTAACCTCGTCACTGATGCACTGCAAATCTACACATAGGTCTGCCAGGCATAGGGCTGGTGAAGTTTATTCACCCTGTCACACAGACCATCCGCACCTCTCTATCCCTGACCACGGAAAATGGAATAACTACCTTCCTACTGGCTCCAACTCCTGCCCTCGGCATTCCAGACACCGACTATAATCCTGGCACCTACCTACGACCTTGGCAAGTATCCAGACTAACCCACTCTCTCCAATACAGACTTGGCGATCTTGACTATCCACCCTCCAGGCGCGCCACCAATGCTGTGGGTGTACAGTTTAATACTTTCCCACCTCAGAAAAAGAAAACACAGCAGCGCACCAAGGATGAAGATATATGAATTGAAATATACAATAATAAACCAAGTAATAACTTACTCTTAAGAAGTTAAAAGTCCAGTATGCCTTAAAAGTTATGCTTTGCCAACCGGTATAGTTCCTGACATAGATGCCGTCTTGAGACTGGTCACTCCTGCGCACTGGGTATGACTAGATGTTCAAGCGTGACTGCGCGACTTCCGGGTTTGCGTGCACAGCGTGACCCATATGTCGCGGTCTAATGCATCTCCTAGGCTGACAGGAAACTCTCACCGTGGCAAATATTATGCACACAAAGTACAAGGGCAGTATAAAACTTGAACAGTCACAGTTTGACAGTGTACCAGAACAACGTGAACTCTCCCACAACGCGTTTCACACTCTCTAGTGCTTCATCAGGTGTTAATTTTAGGATCCCTATATACACCTTCTCACAGCCAAATTGAGTTGCTCTGATTAAATTACCAAGATAATTAATTAAATTGCCAATGTTCCCCATTCCCACCTCAGTACCGGGGCCCCGCCTTGTTCATGGTGAGCGCAAGCGTTACAGTGGGTTGGGTTATTTGAGGTAGTGGGGATTGGTAGTAGGATGCCCATTGATCGCCAATTTGAATAAATGTGCCCCAATTGAGGGCATAGATAACCACAGAGGCAATCAATGGAAAACATGGCAAGTGTTTGTTTTGATTGTATTGTATTTGATTTTATTGTATTTAATTGTATTGACAGGGTCGGTGAAGGGGGTAGTTGCACTGGGGTGGGTAGTTAGGACTCCTGGGTAGATAGTGGGAGGGGTTAACCCCTTAATTACCTTAGTGGTAGTAACCACTTTGTTAATTAAGAGATTAACCAAACCGACAACCCTTCTGGAGGCTTAACCACCCACCCTGGGACAACTATAGTACACCCTTCACCCACCCATTAAAATACCAGTAACCCCTTAATTACCATAGTGGTAGTAACCGCTATGGTAATTAATGGTTACCAGCATTTAATGGCACGGCATCTGCCTTTTCTGCAATGATGGTGAGGAGGAAGAGGATGACCTTCATCCTACCTATTAGAGAAAAGAAATTTTATATAATGTACTTGTATTTTATTTTACTGTGTATTTGAATGGTCAAACATACTACTGTATTAGCCATATTTGGCTACTAGGGATTTTGTCAATTTCTGTGGGTGTAGAGTGTGTGGGTGAAGGCGGTAGTTGCCCCAGGGTGGCGGTTAGGTGGTGATGGTTGGAGCGGATGACAACTACCATATAAACTATATTAAGTAATTATATACCGTGGTGATAACGATTATAATATGCATATATCGTGGTGATAACGGTTACAAATGTGCGTCACAGAAACTGACCACTGTACAGGTCAGAGTCTGGAGTTCCTTTACACTAGACTCTGAGCAGTACAGTGGACAGTCACCCTATTCTCTCTCTCTCTCTCTCTCTCTCTCTCTCTCTCTCTCTCTCTCTCTCTCTCTCTCTCTCTCTCTCATATATATATATATATATATATATATATATATATATATAAAACGAGAAGAAAGAAAGAAGAAACAAGCATGTAATGAGTATACTCATTCACCAACCGCCAGATGACCCTGCTCTGCTCACACGCCTCTTATCCCTCGTGGAGTCCCAGCACCTCTGAGCCGCCATCCAGCAGGGGCCTCAGAGATTGCGCAAACTGTGAGAACTAAGAGGCATGTGAGCAGAGCGGGATCATCCGGCGGTTGGCAAATGAGTATACACATTACATGCTTGTTTTTCACATTTGTTTGTGAGTTTAAATTTGTTGGACTCTATACTGGATTATTAAATGTGTATTTTTCATATTACACTAGGATCGGGCGCTTTCTATCTTCTCGTTTTGTAGATCTACTGGGAGGTCGTTGGTTCCTTACAGAAAGCTGCCAATATCCAGATTAGTGGGCCATCATCATTATTCTTGTGTATTTCAACAGGACTATTTATTTTTTATGGTTTTTTATAGATTTAAATTTTTATTTTTCCACTATTGTGTTTTAGTTGTCCGCATATTTTTATTCATTCAATATACTTTGGACATTTAGTCATTAGCTCACACTGTTTATTTATTTAATTGCATTTTTTATCATTTATTTTTTATTTTTTGTTTATATATTCATTTATATTTGTGCGTTATTCATATATCCATATCACTACTACTGAGATCGATTTCATGACCTATTTTTAGGAGTTCATTATCACTTACTAATATCATGGTAGTTGAGA
This sequence comes from Ascaphus truei, assembly GCF_040206685.1. Taxonomy (NCBI): domain Eukaryota; kingdom Metazoa; phylum Chordata; class Amphibia; order Anura; family Ascaphidae; genus Ascaphus; species Ascaphus truei. Next base: position 236,466,765 of record NC_134483.1, read on the forward strand.
CAGACACCTGAGGGGCGCAGTCTTTTTGTTTGTTTAAATATATATATATATTATATACAGTTAAGTCCGGAAATAATTGGACACTGATACAAGTTTTTATTTTGTCTGTGTACCAAAATAAATTCAAGTTGCCGTTAAATAATGAATATAAGCTTAAAGTGCAGTCTATCAGCTTTAATTTGAGGGTATTCACATCCAAATTGGAGAAAGGATTTAGGAATTACATCTCTTTAATATGTAGCCCCCTCTTTTTCAAGGGACCAAAAGTAACTGGACAATTGACTCAAAGGCTGTTTCATGGACAGGTGTGGGCTATTCCTTCGTTATTTCATCATCAATTAAGCAGGTAAAAGGTCTGGAGTTGATTCAAGGAGTGGCATTCGCATTTGGAAGCTGTTGCTGTGAACCCAGAACATGCGGTTAAAGGAACGCTCAATTCAAGTGAAACAGGGCATCCATAGGTCGCAAAAAAGAAAAGAAAATCCATCAGAGAGATAGCAGGAACATTAGGAGTGGCCAAATTAACAGTTTGGTACATTCTGAGAAAAAAAAATGCACTGGTGAGCTCTGCAACACAAAAAGGCCTGGACGTCCATGGAAGACAACAATGGTGGATGATCATAGGATCCTTTCCATGGTAAAGAAAAACCCCTTCACAACATCCAGCCAAGTGAAGAACACTCTCCAGGAGGTAGGCATATCATTATCCAAGTCTACCATAAAGCAAGACTTCAAGAGAGCAAATACAGAGGGTTCACCACAAGGTGCAAACCATTCATTAGACTTAAGAATAGAAAGGCCAGATTAGACTTTGCCAAACAATATCTAAAAAAGCTAGCCCAGGTCTGGAACAGCATTCTTTGGACAGATGAAACTAAGATCAACCTGTACCAGAATGATGGGAAGAAAAAAGTGTGGAGAAGGCTTGGAACGGCTCATGATTCGAAGCATACCACATCATCTGTAAACACAGTGGAGGCAGTGTGATGGCATTGGCATGTATGGCTTACAATGGCACTGGGTCACTAGTGTTTATTGATGATGTGACAGAAGACAGAAGCTGCCGGATGAATTCTGAAGTGAATAGGGATATATTGTCTGCTCAGATTCAGCCAAATTCAGCGAAGTTGATTGGATGGCAACTCACTTTACAGACGGACAATGAGCCAAAACATACTGCGAAAGCAACCCAGGAGATTTTTTAAGGTAAAGAAGTGGAATATTCTGCAATGGCCGAGTCAATCACCTGATCTCAACCCGATCGAGCAGGCATTTCACTTGCTGAAGACAAAACTTATGGCAGAAAGACCCACGAACAAACAACAACTGAAGACAGCTGCAGTAAAGGCCTGGCAAAGCATCACAAAGGAGGAAACTCAGCGTTTGGTGATGTCCATGCGTTCCAGACTTCAAGCAGTCATTGCTTGCAAAGGATTCTCGACAAAGTATTAAAAATGAACATTTTATTTATGATTGTGTTAATTTGTCCAATTACATTTGAGACCCTGAAATTAGGGGACTGTGTATGAAAATGGTTGCAATTCCTAAAAGTTTCATATGATATTCTTGTTCAACCCTTTGAATTAAAGCTGAAAGTCTGCACTTCTATTGCATTTCAGTTGATTCATTTCAAATCCATTGTGGTGGCGTGCAGATCCAAAATTATGAAAATTGTGTCAGTTTCCAATTATTTCCGGATCTAACTGTATATATATATATAGCTACAAAAACACAGAAAAAACAGGCGCACTCATAGCGTAAAATTGTATAACAATAAATTTATGGAATAAGGGATAAAAATACACACTCACAAACAGAGCTGAATAAAATGCATTTTTGAGTACAACTCAGCCTGTTCAGACGCAGGAACCCAAAGAGGAGGACTTCGGTGTGATGTCCGCGGTGTGTCTTGCCACAATAGCCCCTCTATGTCCCAGCAGGGACCGAAAGCCACGAGGGACGCCGCCTTCCCCTTGCTCCGGCGCTACACAGAGCATACACTGAATCAAATCTCGCGTGAGCTCGATGACGTCAGCGAGGTTTCAGCCGGAGAGAGTTCACAATGTAAACAGGAACTTGAATGTCTGAATGGCTGGTAGCAAAATGCTAGCAACGCAGCAAAAGTGCAATATATGCAGATGAGTGTCAGTATAAAATATACAAACTGGACAGTAGGCTCCACAGCAATCTCTACGCGTTTCGTCTCGAACGAGACTTCATCAGGAGTTAATAGCATAGGCATTAAACACAGTTATATAGTACATAAGACCAATCAGAGCATAGAAGACAGAGGATTAGTAATAAGATACACATGATGAGTAATAGGGTTGGATTAACCCCCATATATGCCAAAGCACACATAGATACGGATTCACAATTTTAATCCTAAGGACCAAATATATTATTGCATATAGTATTAAGCGCTTCAACTAGTGCATTAATTATATATCACAATTGTAAAACAAAAATTAAGCACACAAGTTAGCCAAAAAGGTTAACCAAAAAGATTAAGTAGAATGTCATTGGTAGATAACTTGCATAGTAACATATATATAATACATATAATACAAGAAACAGATGTCAATATATGGTAAACAATACCCTAAGTATAAAGCGATAGCTGAATAACCACTAAATGTAGAAGGAGATAAAATAGGTATTATAGAGATTCAGAGGGACCCAGGTGCAAAAAAATAAGACAAAGGAGCTAACAAAAAAGCTGAAAATGTGTAATAAATATAATGTAAAAATATATATATATAAAAAAAAAAATATATATATATAAAAAAGGGGAAGGCGGCGTCCCTCGTGGCTTTCGGTCCCTGCTGGGACATAGAGGGGCTATTGTGGCAAGACACACCGCGGACATCACACCGAAGTCCTCCTCTTTGGGTTCCTGCGTCTGAACGGGCTGAATTGTACTCAAAAATGCATTTTATTCAGCTCTGTTTGTGAGTGTGTATTTTTATCCCTTATTCCATAAATTTATTGTTATACAATTTTACGCTATGAGTGCGCCTGTTTTTTCTGTGTTTTTTTAGATATCCTCAAGGAAGTGGTGTTCCCTTCATTCGGGCTGCAGAGACTCTTTTGGATAGCAATTGGAATTTCTTGGGATTTGTATACATTTTTTATATATATTTTTCTGGACATTTTCTTTTTTTATGTATTTTTTATGCATTTTATTAGTTTAATACATTAATTTTTATTCTATCCACTGTGCTTAGCATAGGTTTTTTACTCTTATCTGTATTATTTTTACTTTTATTTTTACAATCACCTTTTATTTTTATAGAGATATTATATAGTGATAGGTTGGCGCTAATATTTTTTTTCTTGTTGTGTTATCTGTATACTTTTTATTGGCTGCCCCTGCTCTGTATAATCTAGCTCTATATATTGTATAGCTAGTACTATTATATATTCACCATGATGAAAAATTGTGAAGAAAGACTAGCTAGAAGACAAAGGATTACATTAAATGTAGATGTCATACCGGTTTCTGAAAAAGAGAATGATGTTGATTTGAAAAACAATTTTGATGTATTGGAAAAATTGACCAAGGATGAAATGCGTCATTGGTTAGACTTGCTTTCTCTACAAAATTATTTAGAGAAAAACATTATTCCTAGAGGGCTTAGAATTTCTAAGAAACCAACTTTTGAAACAGATGATGAATTTTCCAGAAATTGGAATGAGGCATTGGAAACTTGCTCAGTCTCTTTAATTAAAATGTTAATCACATATAGAAAGGACAAATTAAAGACTCTGAAAAAAGAGATTGAGGAGCTCCATTAAACCTTTTGAACATTCAGAGGAATTTGTAGTATTAGATGAGGCTGTAAACAAAAGGGTTATTAAATTTGAAGATGAAATAGTGGAGAGAAAGAGAAATAAATATGCAAGAGACAAGGATGACAGAGTGAGGGACTGGAGAAAAAAAGGTGACTATTATAAATCTGGCAATTATGGGAAATCCAATAGATCTAAGTATAGAAGTAACAGCAGGGATTATAATAGATATAGATCAAGATCATATGAAAAGATTACGAAAACAAGTTCTCAGGATAATTCTAAATCTAAGTCCATTCCTGGAGAAAAAGCTATGGCAAGATCTAAAGATCATTCACCTGAACCCACAGTTTCTGTCATTAACTGTCCAGTCTCTAATAAATTTTCTCCACTGCGTAATCTAGAATTAGTATCTACTAATGGTGACCTATCTATGAAACGTCAAAATGAAGGAGCAAAACCAAAAACTAGGTCGAATCTGGAACCAGTAGATTTTTCACCTAAAAATAAAACATCTCCTTCTGTTATTTCTTTTTTAGAGAAAGGATACCAACACCCGCCCATCGACAAAGGGAGGAAATATCCCCTATGGGACAAACAGGAGTCAGCCCAGAATTCCCAAAGGAGAAAAAGAGATTCAGAGGGATCAGAGGAGGAAAAAAGAGACAAAGAAAGAAGGAGAAGAGACTAATGGTGGCCGCGCCAGTGAAGTATGGTATCTATAATTTATCCACACACGAACTTACACCCTATCATATCTCATTGCTAGCAAAAGGTCTCTCGTTTTCACCTAGCAGTTTACCCAATCAGTTTGAGCTGTTTGTGGATCTTAACAGGTACGTACGCAAGCTCACCCTGATGAGACATTTTTCATTTAAAAATAGAGAGTCAGTAGACAGTATAGATACCAACTTTAATACACAGGAACAAGTATGCATTCGTGCACTTACCTCCATTCTTGTAGAGAATGACATTATAGAGAATTTTTCTACTAGTACACAAATCAATCATATGTGTGATTCAATTTTACCACACAACTTTACTACCCATTCTGAACCAGACTTGACTGGGAGGCCGATATTTGATCAGGCGTCCCAGCCCAGCCTCCTGAACCATTGTGGGGAATCTTCCCAGCAGTTGGTTCGGGATTCGGATCTGGCCCTGGACTTCAAGCACTCACCCTTTCATCCTGTTTCAACTTATTTTCCCTACCATTCTAAGGGGAACTTCATTGATACCTTCTACACCATTGTTCTGAAGGACCTTGAACAGCTATGTCAGAATAATACTCATCTGACACACAGGAATCTGAGCAGGGGGGAAGAATTGGCTTTGAAAAACCTTAAAGATAACACCAATATTGTTGTAAGACAAGCTGACAAAGGAGGGGCTATCGTCTTGCAGGATAGACAGGACTATGTGTCCGAAGCAGCCCGCCTCTTAATGGACAGCTCATCCTATCGTATACTGGATCAAGATCCAGTTGTAGATTTTCAGTTGGCCTATCAAACACTCATTCACGATGCACTTAGTATGGGTATTATCACTAAAGTAGAGAGCACTTTTTTGTTTATTAGACACCCCAGAACACCTGTTTTTTATCATTTGCCCAAACTGCACAAAGACACTACACATCCCCCTGGTAGACCCATCATCTCGGGGGTGGGATCAATGACGTCGAATGTGTCCCAATATGTCGATTATTTCCTTCAACCGTATGTGAAATTGTTACCATCTTACATTAAGGACACATTGCACGTCATTGACTCCACCTCTGAGATCACTTGGAAAGACACATTTTGTTGGGCTACATGTAATGTATGTTCTCTTTACACCTGCATAGATCACATTAAGGGCCTAGAAGCCATCAATCATTTTCTATCATCAGATTCAAATTTACACGTGTCACAAAAAGATTTTATTTTATCCTGTATTAGGTTTATTTTGACACATAACTATTTCACTTTTGATGGTACTTTTTATTTGCAGACCCGTGGAACGGCCATGGGTACCAGATTTGCTCCCAGTTACGCGAACCTCTTCATGGGGTTGTGGGAGAACCTCCATGTTTGGGGCAATGCACGGCTGGTGGTTGGTCTGGTATTCTATGGTCGTTTCATAGATGACATTATTATCATTTGGGATGGTGATAAGGGCCAACTGAAAGATATACTGGAATCATTTAATGATAACAACATGGGGCTAAAATTTACCCACACCATACATCCAGATACGGTGGTATTTCTAGATCTTGAGCAGTTCATTGATAGGTCGGACATGAGGATACATAGTAAAACACACTTTAAACCTGTCTCCACCAATGGGTACCTGCTATACGGTAGCAACCACTACAAAAAGTGGTTGAACAACATCCCCAGAAGCCAATTCTTTAGGATTCGCCGTAATTGTTCCCTCAACTCGGATTTCTGTGATCAAGGAGAGACCTTAATTAATAAGTTTCTCCAAAAGGGGTATGATGGAACGGTGGTGCAGAGGGCGTTTGATGACGCTCGAAGTATTGATAGGAGTGCTCTACTCAAGAGGTCCAGGACCAGATCTGATCATGCTGGCCTTGATCCAGCGGTGGACAGATTTAGCGGGAATCCTTTGCATTCTTTTCCTAAGTTCATTACAAAGTACAATAGACTGGCCTATCAGGTCAAACATATTATCAATAGGCACTGGAACATTATTCAAAATGATCCTATTTTAGGTCCCAGGGTGCCAACACGAGCTCCTATTGTCTTTAAAAAAGCAAGATGCCTAAAGACCATGATTGCCCCAAGTAGACTTAAGCCAACCATTAAACCACCACCTCTAACATCTAAAAATGGTAACTTTTCCTGTGGTAGAACTAGGTGTATCACTTGTGGGCATCTAAGTAAAATTAACACCTTTAAATCCTTTTCTAACGGCTCTGAACATGAAATCAAACATCATATTAATTGTCTTAGTACATACATTATATATCTTATTTCCTGTCGTTGCGGCCTACAGTATGTGGGCCGCATGTCTAGGACGATTAGTACTAGATTTCTCGAGCATCGTAGAAATGTCAAACATGGCCTTCAGTCACACTGTCTATCACGACATTTTGATACTATGCATAATATGGATCCCTGCTCTCTGTCCATCTTTGGTATCGAGGCCATCTCACCTTCCCTTTTGGAGGGTGATAGGTTCAAAAAATTGTGTGTCAGGGAGACCTACTGGATATATGTACTTGGTACATTGGTTCCGGGGGGGGTCTCAATGACACAATAGATATCAGTACAGTAGTCTAGTTACATCCTTTTGTCTACTGTGAGGTTTGGTGCGTAGCAGGGAGGTCTGGGTTGAACGATTTATTTCGTTCCCTCCGTGTGGGCACCATTACACCACAGTGGCTCAGTATTTTTACATTTATATACCAAATCATTTGTTCATTCTTAACTTGGCCTAATCTACATCATTTATATGGGTACCATTGACTTTGCTTACGTGACCACCATTGGTCCAGTATCCTTCATTGTTCACACATTTTTTATTACATTTATATCTTTATTTTTATTTTTATTTGCCACTTTTATGTACTTTTCTTTTTTTCATTTTTATTTATATTTTCACCTTTATTCATACATTTTTTATTTCTCATTCATACACCTCTTTTTCTTCCCCGTCTCCTTTCCCTCTTTACATATATATATTTTTTATATATTTTTTATATATATTTTTTTTTATATTTATATTTTTACATTATATTTATTACACATTTTCAGCTTTTTTGTTAGCTCCTTTGTCTTATTTTTTGCACCTGGGTCCCTCTGAGTCTCTATAATACCTATTTTATCTCCTTCTACATTTAGTGGTTATTCAGCTATCTCTTTATACTTAGGGTATTGTTTACCATGTATTGACATCTGTTTCTTGTATTATATGTATTATATATATGTTACTATGCAAGTTATCTACCAATGACATTCTACTTAATCTTTTTGGTTAACCTTTTTGGCTAACTTGTGTGCTTAATTTTTGTTTTACAATTGTGATATATAATTAATGCACTAGTTGAAGCGCTTAATACTATATGCAATAATATATTTGGTCCTTAGGATTAAAATTGTGAATCCGTATCTATGTGTGCTTTGGCATATATGGGGGTTAATCCAACCCTATTACTCATCATGTGTATCTCATTACTAATCCTCTGTCTTCTATGCTCTGATTGGTTTTATGTACTATATAACTGTGTTTAATGCCTATGCTACTAACTCCTGATGAAGTCTCGTTCGAGACGAAACGCGTAGAGATTGCTGTGGAGCCTACTGTCCAGTTTGTATATTTTATACTGACTCTCATCTGCATATATTGCACTTTTGCTGTGTTGCTAGCATTTTGCTACCAGCCATTCAGACATTCAAGTTCCTGTTTACATTGTGAACTCTCTCCGGCTGAAACCTCGCTGACATCATCGAGCTCACGCGAGATTTGATTCAGTGTATGCTCTGTGTAGCGCCGGAGCAAGGGGAAGGCGGCGTCCCTCGTGGCTTTCGGTCCCTGCTGGGACATAGAGGGGCTATTGTGGCAAGACACACCGCGGACATCACACCGAAGTCCTCCTCTTTGGGTTCCTGCGTCTGAACGGGCTGAGTTGTACTCAAAAATGCATTTTATTCAGCTCTGTTTGTGAGTGTGTATTTTTATCCCTTATTCCATAAATTTATTGTTATACAATTTTATGCTATGAGTGCGCCTGTTTTTTCTGTGTTTTTGTAGATATCCTCAAGGAAGTGGTGTTCCCTTCATTCGGGCTGCAGAGACTCTTTTGGATAGCAATTGGAATTTCTTGGGATTTGTATACATTTTTTATATATATTTTTCTGGTCATTTTCTTTTTTTATGTATTTTTTATGCATTTTATTAGTTTAATACATTCATTTTTATTCTATCCACTGTGCTTAGCATAGGTTTTTTACTCTTATCTGTATTATTTTTACTTTTATTTTTACAATCACCTTTTTTTTTTTTTATAGAGATATTATATAGTGATAGGTTGGCGCTAATATTTTTTTTCTTGTTGTGATATATATATATATATACATATATATATATCCAAAAATAAATAGATGATACCGTTCTGTGGCTAACGAAATGCTTTTATTTGTGCGAGCTTTCGAGATACACTGATCTCTTCTTCCGGCGATGTTACAATGAATGAAGCAAAAGGTATACAACAAACAGTGTCTCTTGGAATGTTATCTGTGCTGTTCCTTCCCCCGGTATGGATGTGTTTTATGGCTAGAGGTGTCAAAAGGTTACTGAAAGCAATTGAAGAAAGAGTGTGTATGTGTATCAGTGTGAATAAAAATGAATGGAGAGCCCACAGTATATACAGTGCTTTACACAAGGTGTGTGTGGAGTGGGAGTGGATATAAATGGTGTGGGTGGGTGTGGAAATGTGAGAGTTTGTAGCAGAACTAAAAGTGTGTGTGGATACTTAGTGGTCCCTATTGCTACAAACTCTCACATTTCCACACCCACCCACACCATTTATATCCACTATATATGGAGAAGGTAAAGCCCCAAACAAAAGCACTCTAGTATACCTTTGAAGTACAAATTCACTAAATCTTTATTAGATAACTGTCACAGAACAAAAATAAAACAAAGCACAGAAAATTAAAACAAGGCATGGATCCCCTGTACGTACAAAAACCTGACATAAATCCTCCAGCAGTTAATTCCAAATGGGGACAAAATCCATATCAATAGTGACAAGAGATACACTCTACTATGCCTGACATGGTTGACAAAATAGTCCAGACAAAAAGCCAAATTTGAAGTGGCTGAATAATTAAATCACATACTATCAATACATTCTTTTTCCCACATAGTCTCAGGGAATGTCTCTAGTGACACAGTGTAACAATATGTGATAAGGCAACACAATGTACAGCCTTGGGAAGCACAACTCAAAGAACTTATGCTAATGTCATACGTCACCACATGTCAGGCAAACTGCAAAATCATGGAGGAGACAAGGAGCAAACGCTCAGAACATGAATACGTGTCCCTAGGGGGGGACAAACCAGGGGGTCCTGCCTACTGCACCTGCTCCTACACGTTTCGGCCAAGAGCCTTCTACTGGGAGTGGTGAGGTAGGCAGGGTGACATGCATGCTTAAAAAGGATATGTAATTGGGTCCATGAAGAAAATCACCTGGTGAAGATTTGCTAATTACATAATTACCAATGGCAGACAGGAGTGTGCACAATAAACTTACTGCATGTGTATATAGGCGTTACAGCAAAGGAACCAATAACAAGATTGTATCGTGAAAACGCCTTCTCCGACAAAAGAGGGCAGTGCTGGCAGGTCTACCTCTCTTGTGCGTCGTGCACATGCGCATAGTGTCATCAGGAGGCACCCGATACATAACTGTATCGCATTAAGCAATAGCAGGTCGCGCTCGATATGGCACCTCCCCCTGTGGGGATGGAGACTCAGGGCAGGTCCTGCCTCACAGAAGCAAATGCGCATACTCCTGACGTCATCTGGTGCCATTCCACATATTGCTATTGTGCCCCGTACCGGCTCAGACAGGCAGGCAGGCGATTCAAAGTATCCCACCGCGCGCCCAGATACCAAAGATCCCCATGCAGTCACGCACTCATCCCTCGCTGAGCCGCGCAGTGCGCATGCGCAATAAGTGTGCATCGATCTTGCCCTTAAGACAAGACCCGTAGCCTACAGAAAATAAGTATAACAGGCAATAAACATATATACATATACAGTGCAGGTAGCACAGCTGATAAACTCTCCCTGTGCAGGGAATCACTCAGGTACTGACAGCATAGTAGGCTTTACTGTTGTAAACACAGCTGAAAAAGTGGATGTTACAGAGTGTACACAAGGACAGAATAAGGCTAGGAGGTAGATACAAATTTACATCAAAGAGGATAAGAACCAGGGATATATGTGTTTGGTTTCCCTCATAGCAGAAAAATCCTCATCCACTATGACACTAAGATGTCTAGAGCACATAAATTGTGTAAAGATGATGCAGAAACACATCCATGAACACAGATATAGATTAGGACATACAATTGTATTCTTGCAATAGGAGCGTGACTAATATCACAAACATATAGAAGGGGCATTCTATCATTTACATATATTGATCGTAACCTTAATGTGGAAGATAACTGACTCATTGAGAGTCAGATGGAATAATCCCAACTGTTAGTGGAATTCATAATGTAAATCCATATTGTTCCTTTGTTGAATAAACCATGTTGTTGTCCTTGAATTTATTTGTGTAACGGAGGTATATGATGATAAGTCTCTCTTGAGTAACACCGCACATATGCAGTAAGTCAAGTGTGGGGATCCAGGATAAGGTATAAGTATATTCCAATCGTCTGGCAGACTTGTAGCGTGCAAACCCAGGACCCTGTAATTAAACAAAGAGAGGGGGAGGGGGGTTGAGAGAGAAGGGAGTGTATGAGATTCTCATCATGATACATAGAGTGTCTACAAGTCCCAAATTGACCACCAGATCAAGGACAGATCAACAAATGTAATGGATGCTAGTGGACCTACAAGAACATAGAGAAGCCCAGGTAGTCATTGAGACCCCGTGGGATCATTGAGTCCATCTGGACAATCCACCTGGACTCCCTACGCAGGAGTGCCCTCTCTAGGTCGCCACCCCTCATTCCTAAACTTACTCTCTCTATTGCAAACGCCTGGAGAAGATTAAAATCAGATGCATGCACCAGAAGAAAATGCCGGGCCACCGAAGTAATTTTCTTAAAATTTTGAAGGTCTCTCGAAGCATTTTTGATATTTCTCACATGCTCGAGGACTCTAAACCTGAGTTCACGTGTGGTCATCCCTATGTAGGGAAGGCCACAGGGACAGGTAATGCAATAAATTACACCCTTGGATTTGCACCCAAGGTTGTCTTTAATTTTAAAAGTGTTTTTCTTTAAAAAATCGGTGAACGCATCTGTCTGGTGCATGTATGTGCAGGCAGAACAGTTCCTGCATTTGAAGAAGCCCTTCTTCCTCAGTCGAGCGAAAAGTTTCGTTAATAGTAGGGACAAAGTGGCTGCTCACCAGCTTGTCCCTAAGGTTAGGGGACTTGCGACTGCTCATGGTAATCCTATCACCTAGTACTCTTTTAAGATCTGGATCTGTCATGAGAATGTTCCAGTGGCTTTGAAGTGTTTGGCGTAGTAAAGGCCACTGTTTGTTGTATGTTCCTATGAATCTAATTTTTTGGTCTGAAATGGGTTTAATCTTGGGACGTAGAAGAGTCTCTCTAGGGGTTTGTAGTGCTTTTTTTATAACCCCTCTCAACACATCGGTGACTGTATCCTCTTAGATTGAATCTCTCTCTCATCTCCCCTGCCCTTTCAATGAAGCCTCTTTCTGTAGACACATTGCGCTTAAGGCACAAAAATTCGCTCTTAGGGATGCCCTTAATTTGGTGTTCCGGGTGAAAGCTGGATGCATGAAGTATAGCATTTGTGGCTGTTTTTTTACGGAAGATGTCAGTATGGAGAAGTCCATCCTGCCCCACATTAATACAAAGGTCTAGGAATTCTACTTGTGTATTGCTACAATTGAAGGTCAGTTTGATGTTCATGTCATTGTGATTGAGGACATCGACGAAGTCCTTAAATCCTGCGGCAGTTCCCTGCCAGAGAATCAGCACATCGTCGATGTATCTCAACCACAACAACACATGCTGGGTAAAACCCACATTTTCTTCAGAGAACACAACCTCCCTTTCCCACCAACCCAGGAAGAGGTTGGCATAGGAGGGGGCGCAGGTTGCGCCCATCGCAGTACCTCTCCTCTTCAGGTAATACTTATTCCTGAAGATGAAGTAATTGTGTGTGAGGATAAACCTCAACAACCCCAGGATAAATTGCATAAGTCCAGCGGAGACGTTCTGCATCTTGTGGACGCGGGGTCCCCCTTTTCTCTTACACAATATATATATATATATATATATACATTATGGCTAGCGGTGGATGGGTGCAGTGGGTATTAGCCCCAACGGTGGGTGTTTAGGGCTTGCGGGTGGGTTGCTGGAGGGCTTAACCCCTTCATGACCGTATCGTATTAACCGCTACGGTAATGAAGGGGTTAAGTCCACTCGCAACCCCCCCCGCAAGCCCTAAACACCCACCAAAGCCCAAATACCCCCTTCATCCACGCCCGCTCCCCACAATAAGCCTGGTACTGGATGGTTAACTCCTTCATTGACGAATGAAGTGGGCTGTAAATGCATTTTTCCTGCTTCGGATGCAGGGGGGGGGGCTTCGGTGCTGATATTAATGGGTATCAGCTCTGGAGCCCCCCGGCATCAATCCGAGGCAGGAAAAGGGCCTGATTTTTTCTATGTCCCGTATCGCCGCTCAGCCCAAGCCTCTTGCAAACTTTTCTTGGTGGAGCGATTTGGAGAAAATTTCTCCGTTCTAGAGCCAAGATGCTGATCAGCGCTACTAGAACACAGCGGGTATTAAAACTGGCGAGATATGGCTTCTGGCCACGCGCGCGTCAAGTTTCATTTTCCGTCAAAAAAAAATGGCGGATTTTTCTCATCTCGCCAGCTTTTGGCATTTACTGAATTGCTGTAGGCATATTTGCCAAAAAACTGGCGAGATAGGGCTTTTTGCCGTTTCCTGCATAGGCCCCTTAATCGCATTTTCAGTAGCCATAGCGATGTTGCTCAGGCAAACGCTAGGTTTCACGTTGCACATCGAACCAATGGACTTCAAATAAGAGATTGTGACTGGCGCTTCCCCATCACATCAAAAAAGTTTGCACAGACATTCTTAGATTGTGACTGCTAAGTGTATGTAACAGAAATGAAAGTAATCCTATTTATTTATTGTAATATTGCATACAGATGTAGCTGGCTGTTCTCTCCGGCTCGCCGTGCGGTGACCAGAGCCAAGCGTGTCCCTGCCATGATATTTTAACAATTTTTCACGTGAGTTATCCGCAACTTAACCTTGGTTAACCGTGGCCTGAAAGCGGGCAAAAATCAAAATTTATCATTGTCTGCTATACAGGCAGAAACTCAAGTTGGCAATCACAAGTTATTGTGCCTTTAAAATCTAATTTGATAGTCCGCACAGATCATCAAAGATGGGAAGAGAGAGCTTAATGAACATTAAAGCACAGTTTCTCAACTATAGTCCTCAAGAGCCCTCAACAGGTCAGGTTTTAAGGTTATTCCTTCTTCAGCACTGGTTGCTCAACATGTCACTTATTCCTGTTCATGTGTGCACGATACAATATCACACAGATGTCTAGAATTGTATTGTACAGTATGTACTTCAAGTGTATTTAATTGAAATCTAAAAGTAAACGTGTGAACACACCAAAAAGTATTTTTAGAGTCACGAGAAATAGCCGCGCTTTTGTCCCGTGAAGCAATCGACAACCAGCAGTTGTATCTTTACGGTTTAAATGCACATGCGTATAACTGTGGAAACTGGTTGAGATGCGTATGCGTGTCATGGTATTTCTGCACATGTGTGTCATTGGAAACTGGTTGAAATGCATATGTGTGTCATGGCATTTCTGCACATTCGTGTCACTGTGGACACCGGTTTAAACGCATATGTGGGTCATGGCATTTCTGCAGTTTTGCACACTCCTGCGGTGTCGCTAGATGTCCTGTAGGCTACATTCTCAATATTGACACTCAATGTGTTTATTGCCTACTGTGTATTGTAATGCACATTTAAGTTTAATGCATATTTATATGGTTTCAACACAAATGGGCAAAAGTGCTTTTAGCCTTCACCCTAACAGTGGTAAGTATAACTTTTACTTTCTAGATTTATATAAATTTAAATTAGATATTTAAATGACATTAGTACTTTATGTACAGTACTATTGTAAGTATATTTTATTTACATGCAAAGAGTAAAAATATGAACACAACAAAATAATTTTTGAATAATGAAATGTTTTATATTCACACGATAATCAAATAAAAATGAATAATGCAAAAATACAAAGTTATCTCTTCTTCCAAATTTACAATCCTCTTGTATATTTCTTCATCGAACTGGCTGGCTGTTCTTGGATGTCTTTGCCTGTAAAGATAGAGACAATATTCAATATTAATGCACCTTACTTAATGAAACCTGATTTTTTTAGGGGTGGGGTCTTGGGGAGAAAAAGCATGTGTGTCATGGCAATTCTGCAAATGCGTGTGTAACAAGGATATTCCTGTAATAGAAACTTGCCTCTCATCCAGCAGTGTGCTGGTTAATTGCATACCTTGCAGCCTGTTCTGAGACAGAAAGGAGGACTCCTGAGCTCACAATTGGAGCTGACCCAGGAAGGACAAACTAAAGAGGAACAGATGTCTTGAGCTGCAGAAGGACTGCACTCTATGCTGAATGCAAGACAAGGGGACCAGACAACCCCTATTGCACAAGAATAGAGGGATCCGTACCTTTTCGAATTACACTTTTATGTTCAATGAACCTTGTTTTTAACATTCTTATGGTCTTACCCACATAAAAAAGACCACATGGACACTTTATTATGTACACTACATATTCAGATCTACATGTGATTCTATTAAGTGCAACACTGTGTGGAACACAATCAAAATGTAGCCTCTATACGTATCATGGGTATTGAGTCAGTAGCACCTAGACAATGCACTCCAGATAGGGAGACTTTCTTATTGAGACGTGAAGCCTTCTGGATACATGCTTTAAATACCGGCAATGGTATGGGACTTAATGAGCAACAGAATGTAAAATGCTTCGTTAATAGATGGTAATTTTTTTTTTCTACAGGCATATTCGATCTTGCACCATCCATGGACTCTGCACTTACCTGTTGGGAAGATAATCCTTTTTGTGTTTTTTCCCCTTCCTTCATCCCCTTACCCTTCCCCCCCCCACACTCCACCCTGATTGTGTGTACCCATTTCTGACCTAGGTATACACACTAGTATATTTAAAATACTGATGTACTGCATATTCTTATGTGGTGTTTCATTGTAACTTTGCAGGATTATATTGATGTCATCAGCAGTATACAGTCACATGTTTTTAATAGTATATTGTTGTATTAGTTTTGTGCACATATTCTTTATTAATATTTTGGTGTGTGGTTTATTTATACTTTCAGGGTGATTTGTAGGAGTTTCTCACTCCTCCCTGCTCTGACACTGATCCCATGGCGACGGATACATCTTTGTCCAGTCCTGTGAGTACAGTCTTGTTTGGTGCATGCCCCCCCCCCCCTTCCTCCCCCCTGACGGCTGGGTCGTGCTGACGTCAGCATGGGGGAGTGTTCAGTATGGGGAGAGGTGTGGCTGTGGCTGCAGTCCTCCAAGACAGCTCTATGCTGTATTGCCAGGGATTTAGACCTAGACGTCTGACGTCCCCACGGGGCGCCATGCGGTCGCTCTGACGTCATCACGTGGGCGTCAGCGTCCTGGTTATGTGGCAGAATGGGGAGGGGTGAGTATAAGGGGGGTGGTATATATCTTGACTGTTTTCTTGTGTTTGGTAGCTTTCACCTTGAGAAAGGCAGTATTAGACGGCCAAAACGTTGGACTTTATGGCATATTATACCTCCTTTTGAGTAAGACCGTGTGCTTGCTTCTGCTCCTTAGCCATACACATAAAAAATATGAGGACACATACAGTACTGTACTGTATACAGGATACTAAAGGGAAAAGAAGTACAGTATTACAAAAATATAACGTTGCGTCTTCTTCCGAATATAAAATATTTTTATCCCGGATTATCCCGCTCATGCGTATACTGTATGCGTGTCATCACATTTCTATATGTATTATTTATTAATCAATACTTTTGCTAGGCTTGCTCTTCTTTTCATACTGTTTTTATTTTATGCGCATACGTGTATGTCTCATTGGAACCTTGTTGAAATGCATAGGCGTGTTACAGAATCACATTTCTGCGCATTAAACATTATGATGACCTGTTGAAAATATTTCTTTGAACTGATAATCCAGCATACAGCGCTCTCCCCCTCGTCCACGCACACACACAAGGCTAAAGTATTTCTACTTCTTATCTACACCTCTCCCACTTGTCTTGTACTGGCAAAGCATTTCTGGCTTTAATCTTCTGAGCCTGTCTTCACATTCCTGCGCATGTCTGTATGACTTCCCATTCAATTAGAATTTCAAGAACAGGAGAAGGATTGGTACAAGACAGCGAAGTCCAAAAAAGAAGCACCATCATCTCACCAGGTAAGTAGAAAGGTTAAAATCGTTTATTAAACTACATAAAAGACAAAAAAACAAACATAACAGGAGAGGAAAACCTCCCACGCGTTTCAGGCTCTAAAAGCCCTTTCTCAAGGAGTATGGTTAGGGCTGTGTAGGGAGCACTCTTATATAGCCCCTCCTGTGTACTCAAATACAGCTGACGGTAGTTGTAATTAGTTGTAGTTACACCTGCTGCATTAGCAATGCAAGTCAAAAGGTATCACATTATACTTAAACCATTAAGATAGAATATAGTTCACTGTGAGCATAATAAATGCTCTACAATAGTGATTTAACTAATCAGGGTTTATATAAAGTGCTATTTATATCTGAAATACCACAGAAAAAAAAATATATATATATGTAGTAAACAAATCAAAAAAGCTTTATAATAAAATAATCATGGGTAAGTTTACAATATCCATGATCATAGGACTCATAGCCAAACACAGGAGGTGTAATGCATAAAAAGGGCATTCTGCAGCTAAAAAAGCTGAATACAGTATATTAGTCAAAAAGATGGCAAAAAGTTAAATTTCAATGATAAAGCCGAATCTTAGCATAATTCCAAGAAAAACAGCAAAGTCCGATATGTAACTGTAAGCAAAACATGGAACATCTTAGTTAAACAAATCTATTATATCCTATATACAGTATATGTCAAGTTATCAAAAAAGTGTATCAATGTGAAATTTTTCAATGTAAAGTTTGAGAAAACACAGAATAAACATATAATCCCAGACACAAATGTAATTTACATAGAAACAGAATAGCACATTTGATCTTCAAAGGAAATACTTCAAGTCCCATTCAGTGTTTAATCCTTTGGGAATTAATGTATCCAATGTAA
This sequence comes from Ascaphus truei, assembly GCF_040206685.1. Taxonomy (NCBI): domain Eukaryota; kingdom Metazoa; phylum Chordata; class Amphibia; order Anura; family Ascaphidae; genus Ascaphus; species Ascaphus truei. The sequence goes on from NC_134483.1 coordinate 236,484,681, forward strand.
AAATCCAATGAGCCTCTCTACGGTTTAGGGCATTAACTCTATCTCCGCCTCTGTATTGGATCTGCACATGTTCAATACCAATACATTTAAAGTTTCTGAGAGACCCATTTTGACATACACTGAAGTGTTTTGAAACTGGATGCATCTGATCTTGTTTGAGAATAAGTCTCATATGTTCAAGAATTCTCAGTTTAAACATACGTGATGTGAGACCAATATACTTCTACTTGCATACTACCACATATAACATATATATTACATAATTACATATTCAGTCTTACAGTTTATAAATGTGGTAATATTATATGACTTGCTATTCTCCATATTTGTAAAGGTTTTGGATTTCAGAATATACTTACAGATTTTACATTGCACGCAGGCATAACAACCCACTAGTTTAGGAAACAATTATTTTTTAGTTAAAGTTTTATCATTCCTAATTACACTGGGGGAGACAATGTTGCCCAAAGTTTGTGACTTTTTGAAGACAAATTTGGGTTTAACTGCAGTGATGTCTCTTAGCAAAGGATCTATCGTAAGGATTGACCAATGCTTATTTATAATATTTCCGTGTATGTCTCTTTGGAACCTTGTTGATTATTTATGCGCATGCGTGTATGACTTCCCATTCAATTAGAATTTCAAGTCTGAAAAAAAATAAAATTCTCAACATGTACCTGCATAACAATTCTTGATATTCTGTGAATCAATCACTACTGTTGCTTTTTAATTCTACACTAGTCATGTACGTACTTTATGAGGTGGGTGGCATACTGTGATTTTGATTTGGGGGTGTCGGGTTCAAAACATTATTATGACCTGTTGAAAATATTTCTTTGAACTGATAATCCAGCATACAGCGCTCTCCCCGCCCACACACAAGGCTAAAGTATTTCTACTTCTTATCAACACCTCTCCCAAACCATTAATTTGTAATGGGTGGCTTTCTGGCTTTAATCTTCCCGAGCGTGTTCTCACATTTCTGCGAATGTGTGTATGTCTCTTTGGAACCTTGTTGAAATGCATATTTCTACTTCTTATTGACATCTCTCCCAAACCATTCATTTGTATTTATTTGTATTGGTGAGTATGACTCCTCCATCCACCCCCCAACCCCGAAGCCATTTATTAAATCTTTAAGACTTTCTTTACGGTAACGCATGTGCACATGTGATAATCCCTTCTCGAATGACTCATTCACGCACATACTGGTACCAAGAGCATTACAAGTTTAAGGGCCTTACAACATGACTAGAAATGTTTATCCACACATTCCCGAATTTAATATGTTAATCGGATAAACCCTTCTTGGCAAATAGTGTAGCCTACCCCTAACCACTTCACACACAAAACAAACCTCTTCTTGAAGAATCCCACCCCACACATTCAAAGTGAATTTAATTAAAGTTCAAAGAAAAGAAAGAGACATAATCTGAATCATTTTTTTGTTAAGTTACCAATTTTTGCCATTCTTTCTTTTTCTTTGGGGGGTGTGGGGGTGTTCCAATGATAATTGTGAATTTAAAGAAATATTTTGTTTATTTTATCAGGATGAAAAATACAAATAATCATGAATAATACAAATGTTATCTTTCTAATACAAATTCAATCTTTATCTTCTTTGTAACGGTAGCACCTGTCATCACTTACTGACATTGACATCATGAAAATGGATAATCATGGAAGAATGAAAAATACAAATAATCATGAAAAATACAAATTTATAATACTAAAAACAGTAATACAGGCAGTCCTCGGTTATCCGACACAATGCGTTACTCAAAAAGGCGTTGTATAGCGAAACGTTGTAAAGCGAAACACGTTTTCCCATAGGAACACTGTTTAAATGAAAGGTTCCGTTTCCTAAAGGCATTTTCAATGCTAAAATACACAAAATATTTTACGCAGACAATAAGATATGCAGCACACACATAAATTATATAGTGTATATACTGTATTATATATATAATATATCATAATATATAATATAATATAAAAATATAATATATTATATAGTATAATATAGTATAATATATATATTATATATCACTGGAATAGTATCAATGGCGCTAAACACAATCTACAATAAATGATCGTATAAATATACAAATACAATGAAAATATAAATATACAACCGGATGGAATTGATGGGTGATCTCGGCCAACGTTGATCAAACATGAAATAAGAAAAATAAATACATAGTGTAATACTGATAAAACATGTGAAAGACAAATACCAACAAACAAACAAACAGACAAGAATTAGCAAATATTAAAATATTACAATTAGCAAATATTAGAATAATAGTGTAACACAAAAAAGACAAAAGCGCAAACGCACATAGTGAAGTTTGTAAAAATGGGTGGATATAATTTTAGGGTATAATATCTGCGTACATCAGGTTAATGGGTATAAAGCATTTCATGTACAATACATGAGTTTACCAACGCCGCACTGCCGCCTCCAGACTTTAGGAATTCTCTCACACAGCATCCAGGACACGCTGTCTCGGTTATAGTAGGAAACCTCCTCTGTGGTGCTGTGTCTCGGTCAGTCTCCTTCCCCGATCGCTTCCGTTATAGCTGCTCCTTCTCGGGTCTGTTTCCAGCTACCACTGCGTCCCAGCTCACTTTGGCAGTAGGTCACGTGTCCCGCGGGGTTTTCGACCGGCCGCAAAGGGAGGTGATGCCGTAAGGCACGATCTTAGCTTTACTGCAGTTTGCCGAATGCAGTTTTTTTGTGAGAAATCAGTCCAATGCAGGAAAAATCACACAAAGTGTGGGGATACAGTCCTAGGACTTATTAAAATCTTTATCCAACGCGTTTCGAAGCATAAGCTTCTTCTTCAGGGATAAATTGAACTGAATTAAGAGCATATTTATACCCATAGTCCGCTACTGATTGGTCACAATCAGAGGTGTCTACACCAATCTGATCCTCACTTTGCACCATCCCACAAGTGTGGGTATTTGAAGTAAGGACTTCTTAAAATGCTCTGGAGGGTTGACCTGTTCAGTGCTGGTCCAGGGGTATAATAAAATCACAATACATTTATTCATTTATTAATACATATTAGCAACTTAAAAAACACTTAAATAAAAATGCCAGTGATTAAGAGTATTTCAAAGGCTCTGAAATAAAACAAACAGGTGTTAATTACACGTATAAAAAATGATATTACTTATTATTTGCTATGAATGGGTATCACCGATGTTGTTCAAATTATATATATAAATAAAACCAAGCACTCAGTTACTCTGAGACATATATACCTGTACGGGGCTTATTTGTACATATTATTTAGTAGAGACACCAAAGGTCTATATTTTCGTTTAGACCTTTAGGACCTAAAGACTTCAATTGGTGGATCCAATAAGTTTCTTGGATTGATATATCTTTTATTCTGTCTCCACCACGTCTGTTTTGGGGGATGGTTTTAATCCCTTTGAAAGTCAGGGTTGTGGGGTCTTTATTATGGTGGGTTGCGAAGTGACGGCTTACACTATGAGTCTGTAGTGCATGTTTGATATTTCTCACGTGCTCTTGTATACGTGTTTTCAGACATCGTTTTGTGCGGCCTACATATTGCAGGCCGCAGGGGCATTCTAGTAAGTACACTAAGAATCTTGTATTGCAATTGATAAATTCAGTAATGTTGTATACTTTGTTATCTATATTTGATCTAAATGTTTTGCGTTCAGTATGTAGGAGTTTACATATACAGCATCTTCCACAGGGAAAGTTCCCTACTAGATTGTTACTCAACCAGGATTGGGCACCTCTATTTGTTACAGTTTTCCCAATATCACTCGGCACTAATGTGTCTTTTAAACTGCGAGCCTTCCTGTATATAAACTTGGGAGATGTGTTTATGTGTCCACTGAGAATGGGGTCTGTAGAGATAATACCCCAGTGTTTTTTTATGACTCCTTCTATTTGTCTGTGCATAGAGTTATAGTTTGTAATGAATGGAACTTCTATTCAGTCCTCATCCGCATCTAAAGAGTTTTTCTTTTTTTGTATTAACAGTTTATTTCGATCTATTTTTCTAACCTTATCTAATTCAAGTCTGAGTTGTTTATAATTATATCCTCTTTCTAAAAATCTTAAGAACAAAAATTGGGCCTGTAATTCAAAATCTGCCTCATTGCTGCAGTTTCTCTTTATTCTCATGAACTGACCTCCAGGTATGTTGCTGATCCAAGTTTTTTTATGGTTGCTGGAGGCCAGTAAGAGATTATTCGTGTCTACCTTTTTAAAGAAGGTTTTGGTTGTTACCCCTTCTGCCACTGAGGCTGTTAAATCCAGATCTAAATAGCTGACATTCTCTGCGTGTGTTACATGGGTGAATACCAGGTTATGGTCATTGTGATTGATGTAGTTCATAAATCTATCTACTGATTCTTCGTCACCCTCCCACACACAGAGAATGTCATCTATATAGCGACGCCATATCACTATATTTTTCAGGAATGGATTTTCCTTCCAGATGAAAATTTCCTCCCAGTTCCCCATATACAGGTTTGCGAAGCTGGGGGCAAACCGTGTGCCCATTGCAGTTCCGCAAACCTGCAAGAAGAACTGGGAAAGAAAAAGAAAATAGTTGTGGCTATGCACATATTTTATGGCTTCTAATATAAACCATCTGTTTAGATCTGTGATGTTTGATTCTCGTCTCAGGTAATCCTCCACTGCCGCAATGCCCTTAATATGTGGAATGCTGGTGTACAATGCTTGGACGTCACACGTCAGCCATCTATACGAGCTTTTCCATTCAAATTTTGCAAAGAGATTTAATACCGCAGAGGAGTCCTTTAGATATGAAGGTAACTCCCCTACGATTCTTTGCAGGAAGTAATCCACATACTGGGATAGGTTTGCTGTCAGTGAGGATATACCTGAGACTATTGGTCTCCCTGGCGGGTTTATAAGAGACTTGTGCAGCTTTGGTAAGTGGTAGAACACCGGTATTTTTGGTGACTTATTGTAAAGAAACCCATATTCTTTCTCTGTTATTATTGTTTGAGATAATGCGTCATCTAGAAGTTTTTTAAGAGTAATTAGAAATAATGATGTAGGGTCTGAGGTTAGTTTCTTGTAGAAGACAGGGTCACAAAGGAGTCGGTGTGCCTCTTGCTCATATGTAGAGCGATCTTGTAGAACCACACCTCCTCCCTTGTCAGCCTGTCTAATAATTAATTTGTTGTTATCCTGCAGAAATTTTAATGCAAGATTTTCAGCCTTGGACATATTTTGTTTAATGTTCCATTTTCTATTGCTATTGTTAATTTTATTTAGATCATTATAAACCATATCAAAAAAGGTTTCTACATGGTTACCCCTAGAGTGATATGGGTAAAAGGTGGATTGGGTCTTAAACGGCGTATGGATACATACTGTTGTTGCTTTATCTTTATCTATTGCTTGAATTGTATCTACTATATTATTAGATTCTTTTTTCAACTTAATAAAGTGTCTTTTTAGTGTGATATTTCTTGTGAATTTATTAAGATCTTTGAAAAGTTGAAATGAGTTTGCCCCACTAGTTTTAGAAAAAGAGAGTCCTTTGCTTAGGACTCTTTTTTGATCCTCTGTGAGGATAAACGTGGAGAGATTAAAAATCCCTCTATCTACCTGAGTAGGTTGAGTCCCTAGAATTCTTTTCTTTTGGACCCTGGATCCTCCTCTCTTCCCTCTTCTGGCAATGGTCTTTTTAGCTTGGTCCCTGAGATCACCTGTGTGTGGTTCTCTGTGCTTTTCACTTCTTTTTCGGGAGAGCCATGCCTCCTCCTTATTATATCTAAAAAAAGAGATGGAGAGGAGGGAGAAGGGGAGGGTGCAGGGCGATTCTCACGTATATGTTCTGATATCCTCACAGGGGGTCTATATGACTCGTTTGGTTGTTGATAATTATTTTGTCTGTTTCTATTGTATTTATAGTTTTCGTCATAGTTTCTCCCTTTATAGTTAGGGTTCCTAGGGTGTCCTCCCCTTTGGGGATACGATCTATCTCTTCTAGGGTGTTCCCTTCTATCTGTAGACTGATGACCTCCATATTGTCTCCCTCTGTCATTTTGGTCTCCATTAGGGCGATTATTAGAATCCCCATTAGTGTCATTCACACTTTTAGTGTCAGTCATCTTTCCTTTGGTGTTATCTTGGCCCAGGTTCGTTGTTTATTTGTATCGTAGTCAGTTTTGTCTCTATAAAATTTAAAGTGCTTGGTTTTTGCGGTCTCATCATCATGTTGCTCTAAGTTGGCGCATACCTCGTGTTCCAACTCAGAGCAATCATTGGCGATAATAAGGGGCTCCATGATTTTAATTTGTTCTTCAATTTGGGCTCCCAATTCTTTTAGTGATTTATTTCTCTCAAATATTATTAATCACACTAAGTCATTGGAACATTCATCTAAAATGCGTACCCACTCCTTCATGAAGAGTTCATTGTCCCTACAAAATGTGGGTTTTTTTAATATGCGTAGGCCTCTAGGTAATCTACCACAGTCTAAATATCTCTGCATTGTACGTCTCTCAAACCATTGTTTGCTTTCTGTGATGAGAAGTTTTTCTAGGTTTTTAAACATTTCTTTCATAGACGTTTGCTCATTGCTAGACTCATTAGTCCCTTTGGGCTCCTCTGCAAAAAGGAGATCAAAGGCCTCTTCACGTTTGGCTCTGCAAGCATTTAAACTCCAAACCATAGTGATGTTTAGTATATATCACAGATAACTTATACAATGAAAATAAGTGCAGCACTAGATATTGTGAAAAAACAATATAACAAAAGACAGATAAAGTGCGCAAATTAATAGTTCTATTGAGTAAACCCTTAACCACCGTGTGTTAGATAAAACAAAATACAACCTCTAATTCGATAGGTGACCTGCAGCTATATGAACAGGGGTAAACCCCTAGGCAACTGAAACACAAAAAAGACAAAAGCGCAAACGCACATAGTGAAGTTTGTAAAAATGGGTGGATATAATTTTAGGGTATAATATCTGCGTACATCAGGTTAATGGGTATAAAGCATTTCATGTACAATACATGAGTTTACCAACGCCGCACTGCCGCCTCCAGACTTTAGGAATTCTCTCTCACAGCATCCAGGACACGCTGTCTCGGTTATAGTAGGAAACCTCCTCTGTGGTGCTGTGTCTCGGTCAGTCTCCTTCCCCGATCGCTGCCGTTATAGCTGCTCCTTCTCGGGTCTGTTTCCAGCTACCACTGCGTCCCAGCTCACTTCGGCAGTAGGTCACGTGTCCCGCGGGGTTTTCGACCGGCCGCAAAGGGAGGTGATGCCGTAAGGCACGATCTTAGCTTTACTGCAGTTTGCCGAATGCAGTTTTTTTGTGAGAAATCAGTCCAATGCAGGAAAAATCACACAAAGTGTGGGGATACAGTCCTAGGACTTATTAAAATCTTTATCCAACGCGTTTCGAAGCATAAGCTTCTTCTTCAGGGATAAATTGAACTGAATTAAGAGCATATTTATACCCATAGTCCGCTACTGATTGGTCACAATCAGAGGTGTCTACACCAATCTGATCCTCACTTTGCACCATCCCACAAGTGTGGGTATTTGAAGTAAGGACTTCTTAAAATGCTCTGGAGGGTTGACCTGTTCAGTGCTGGTCCAGGGGTATAATAAAATCACAATACATTTATTCATTTATTAATACATATTAGCAACTTAAAAAACACTTAAATAAAAATGCCAGTGATTAAGAGTATTTCAAAGGCTCTGAAATAAAACAAACAGGTGTTAATTACACGTATAAAAAATGATATTACTTATTATTTGCTATGAATGGGTATCACCGATGTTGTTCAAATTATATATATAAATAAAACCAAGCACTCAGTTACTCTGAGACATATATACCTGTACGGGGCTTATTTGTACATATTATTTAGTAGAGACACCAAAGGTCTATATTTTCGTTTAGACCTTTAGGACCTAAAGACTTCAATTGGTGGATCCAATAAGTTTCTTGGATTGATATATCTTTTATTCTGTCTCCACCACGTCTGTTTTGGGGGATGGTTTTAATCCCTTTGAAAGTCAGGGTTGTGGGGTCTTTATTATGGTGGGTTGCGAAGTGACGGCTTACACTATGAGTCTGTAGTGCATGTTTGATATTTCTCACGTGCTCTTGTATACGTGTTTTCAGACATCGTTTTGTGCGGCCTACATATTGCAGGCCGCAGGGGCATTCTAGTAAGTACACTAAGAATCTTGTATTGCAATTGATAAATTCAGTAATGTTGTATACTTTGTTATCTATATTTGATCTAAATGTTTTGCGTTCAGTATGTAGGAGTTTACATATACAGCATCTTCCACAGGGAAAGTTCCCTACTAGATTGTTACTCAACCAGGATTGGGCACCTCTATTTGTTACAGTTTTCCCAATATCACTCGGCACTAATGTGTCTTTTAAACTGCGAGCCTTCCTGTATATAAACTTGGGAGATGTGTTTATGTGTCCACTGAGAATGGGGTCTGTAGAGATAATACCCCAGTGTTTTTTTATGACTCCTTCTATTTGTCTGTGCATAGAGTTATAGTTTGTAATGAATGGAACTTCTATTCAGTCCTCATCCGCATCTAAAGAGTTTTTCTTTTTTTGTATTAACAGTTTATTTCGATCTATTTTTCTAACCTTATCTAATTCAAGTCTGAGTTGTTTATAATTATATCCTCTTTCTAAAAATCTTAAGAACAAAAATTGGGCCTGTAATTCAAAATCTGCCTCATTGCTGCAGTTTCTCTTTATTCTCATGAACTGACCTCCAGGTATGTTGCTGATCCAAGTTTTTTTATGGTTGCTGGAGGCCAGTAAGAGATTATTCGTGTCTACCTTTTTAAAGAAGGTTTTGGTTGTTACCCCTTCTGCCACTGAGGCTGTTAAATCCAGATCTAAATAGCTGACATTCTCTGCGTGTGTTACATGGGTGAATACCAGGTTATGGTCATTGTGATTGATGTAGTTCATAAATCTATCTACTGATTCTTCGTCACCCTCCCACACACAGAGAATGTCATCTATATAGCGACGCCATATCACTATATTTTTCAGGAATGGATTTTCCTTCCAGATGAAAATTTCCTCCCAGTTCCCCATATACAGGTTTGCGAAGCTGGGGGCAAACCGTGTGCCCATTGCAGTTCCGCAAACCTGCAAGAAGAACTGGGAAAGAAAAAGAAAATAGTTGTGGCTATGCACATATTTTATGGCTTCTAATATAAACCATCTGTTTAGATCTGTGATGTTTGATTCTCGTCTCAGGTAATCCTCCACTGCCGCAATGCCCTTAATATGTGGAATGCTGGTGTACAATGCTTGGACGTCACACGTCAGCCATCTATACGAGCTTTTCCATTCAAATTTTGCAAAGAGATTTAATACCGCAGAGGAGTCCTTTAGATATGAAGGTAACTCCCCTACGATTCTTTGCAGGAAGTAATCCACATACTGGGATAGGTTTGCTGTCAGTGAGGATATACCTGAGACTATTGGTCTCCCTGGCGGGTTTATAAGAGACTTGTGCAGCTTTGGTAAGTGGTAGAACACCGGTATTTTTGGTGACTTATTGTAAAGAAACCCATATTCTTTCTCTGTTATTATTGTTTGAGATAATGCGTCATCTAGAAGTTTTTTAAGAGTAATTAGAAATAATGATGTAGGGTCTGAGGTTAGTTTCTTGTAGAAGACAGGGTCACAAAGGAGTCGGTGTGCCTCTTGCTCATATGTAGAGCGATCTTGTAGAACCACACCTCCTCCCTTGTCAGCCTGTCTAATAATTAATTTGTTGTTATCCTGCAGAAATTTTAATGCAAGATTTTCAGCCTTGGACATATTTTGTTTAATGTTCCATTTTCTATTGCTATTGTTAATTTTATTTAGATCATTATAAACCATATCAAAAAAGGTTTCTACATGGTTACCCCTAGAGTGATATGGGTAAAAGGTGGATTGGGTCTTAAACGGCGTATGGATACATACTGTTGTTGCTTTATCTTTATCTATTGCTTGAATTGTATCTACTATATTATTAGATTCTTTTTTCAACTTAATAAAGTGTCTTTTTAGTGTGATATTTCTTGTGAATTTATTAAGATCTTTGAAAAGTTGAAATGAGTTTGCCCCACTAGTTTTAGAAAAAGAGAGTCCTTTGCTTAGGACTCTTTTTTGATCCTCTGTGAGGATAAACGTGGAGAGATTAAAAATCCCTCTATCTACCTGAGTAGGTTGAGTCCCTAGAATTCTTTTCTTTTGGACCCTGGATCCTCCTCTCTTCCCTCTTCTGGCAATGGTCTTTTTAGCTTGGTCCCTGAGATCACCTGTGTGTGGTTCTCTGTGCTTTTCACTTCTTTTTCGGGAGAGCCATGCCTCCTCCTTATTATATCTAAAAAAAGAGATGGAGAGGAGGGAGAAGGGGAGGGTGCAGGGCGATTCTCACGTATATGTTCTGATATCCTCACAGGGGGTCTATATGACTCGTTTGGTTGTTGATAATTATTTTGTCTGTTTCTATTGTATTTATAGTTTTCGTCATAGTTTCTCCCTTTATAGTTAGGGTTCCTAGGGTGTCCTCCCCTTTGGGGATACGATCTATCTCTTCTAGGGTGTTCCCTTCTATCTGTAGACTGATGACCTCCATATTGTCTCCCTCTGTCATTTTGGTCTCCATTAGGGCGATTATTAAAATCCCCATTAGTGTCATTCACACTTTTAGTGTCAGTCATCTTTCCTTTGGTGTTATCTTGGCCCAGGTTCGTTGTTTATTTGTATCGTAGTCAGTTTTGTCTCTATAAAATTTAAAGTGCTTGGTTTTTGCGGTCTCATCATCATGTTGCTCTAAGTTGGCGCATACCTCGTGTTCCAACTCAGAGCAATCATTGGCGATAATAAGGGGCTCCATGATTTTAATTTGTTCTTCAATTTGGGCTCCCAATTCTTTTAGTGATTTATTTCTCTCAAATATTATTAATCACACTAAGTCATTGGAACATTCATCTAAAATGCGTACCCACTCCTTCATGAAGAGTTCATTGTCCCTACAAAATGTGGGTTTTTTTAATATGCGTAGGCCTCTAGGTAATCTACCACAGTCTAAATATCTCTGCATTGTACGTCTCTCAAACCATTGTTTGCTTTCTGTGATGAGAAGTTTTTCTAGGTTTTTAAACATTTCTTTCATAGACGTTTGCTCATTGCTAGACTCATTAGTCCCTTTGGGCTCCTCTGCAAAAAGGAGATCAAAGGCCTCTTCACGTTTGGCTCTGCAAGCATTTAAACTCCAAACCATAGTGATGTTTAGTATATATCACAGATAACTTATACAATGAAAATAAGTGCAGCACTAGATATTGTGAAAAAACAATATAACAAAAGACAGATAAAGTGCGCAAATTAATAGTTCTATTGAGTAAACCCTTAACCACCGTGTGTTAGATAAAACAAAATACAACCTCTAATTCGATAGGTGACCTGCAGCTATATGAACAGGGGTAAACCCCTAGGCAACTGAAACACAAAAAAGACAAAAGCGCAAACGCACATAGTGAAGTTTGTAAAAATGGGTGGATATAATTTTAGGGTATAATATCTGCGTACATCAGGTTAATGGGTATAAAGCATTTCATGTACAATACATGAGTTTACCAACGCCGCACTGCCGCCTCCAGACTTTAGGAATTCTCTCTCACAGCATCCAGGACACGCTGTCTCGGTTATAGTAGGAAACCTCCTCTGTGGTGCTGTGTCTCGGTCAGTCTCCTTCCCCGATCGCTGCCGTTATAGCTGCTCCTTCTCGGGTCTGTTTCCAGCTACCACTGCGTCCCAGCTCACTTCGGCAGTAGGTCACGTGTCCCGCGGGGTTTTCGACCGGCCGCAAAGGGAGGTGATGCCGTAAGGCACGATCTTAGCTTTACTGCAGTTTGCCGAATGCAGTTTTTTTGTGAGAAATCAGTCCAATGCAGGAAAAATCACACAAAGTGTGGGGATACAGTCCTAGGACTTATTAAAATCTTTATCCAACGCGTTTCGAAGCATAAGCTTCTTCTTCAGGGATAAATTGAACTGAATTAAGAGCATATTTATACCCATAGTCCGCTACTGATTGGTCACAATCAGAGGTGTCTACACCAATCTGATCCTCACTTTGCACCATCCCACAAGTGTGGGTATTTGAAGTAAGGACTTCTTAAAATGCTCTGGAGGGTTGACCTGTTCAGTGCTGGTCCAGAGGTATAATAAAATCACAATACATTTATTCATTTATTAATACATATTAGCAACTTAAAAAACACTTAAATAAAAATGCCAGTGATTAAGAGTATTTCAAACTAACCTCAGACCCTACATCATTATTTCTAATTACTCTTAAAAACCTCTAGATGACGCATTATCTCAAACAATAATAACAGAGAAAGAATATGGGTTTCTTTACAATAAGTCACCAAAAATACCGGTGTTCTACCACTTACCAAAGCTGCACAAGTCTCTTATAAACCCACCAGGGAGACCAATAGTCTCAGGTATATCCTCACTGACAGCAAACCTATCCCAGTATGTGGATTACTTCCTGCAAAGAATCGTAGGGGAGTTACCTTCATATCTAAAGGACTCCTCTGCGGTATTTAATCTCTTTGCAAAATTTGAATGGAAAAGCTCGTATAGATGGCTGACGTGTGACGTCCAAGCATTGTACACCAGCATTCCACATATTAAGGGCATTGCGGCAGTGGAGGATTACCTGAGACGAGAATCAAACATCACAGATCTAAACAGATGGTTTATATTAGAAGCCATAAAATATGTGCTTAGCCACAACTATTTTCTTTTTCTTTCCCAGTTCTTCTTGAAGGTTTGCGGAACTGCAATGGGCACACGGTTTGCCCCCAGCTTCGCAAACCTGTATATGGGGAACTGGGAGGAAATTTTCATCTGGAAGGAAAATCCATTCCTGAAAAATATAGTGATATGGCGTCGCTATATAGATGACATTCTCTGTGTGTGGGAGGGTGACGAAGAATCAGTAGATAGATTTATGAACTACATCAATCACAATGACCATAACCTGGTATTCACCCATGTAACACACGCAGAGAATGTCAGCTATTTAGATCTGGATTTAACAGCCTCAGTGGCAGAAGGGGTAACAACCAAAACCTTCTTTAAAAAGGTAGACACGAATAATCTCTTACTGGCCTCCAGCAACCATAAAAAAACTTGGATTAGCAACATACCTGGAGGTCAGTTCATGAGAATAAAGAGAAACTGCAGCAATGAGGCAGATTTTGAATTACAGGCCCAATTTTTGTTCTTAAGATTTTTAGAAAGAGGATATAATTATAAACAACTCAGACTTGAATTAGATAAGGTTAGAAAAATAGATTGAAATAAACTGTTAATACAAAAAAAGAAAAACTCTTTAGATGCGGATGAGGACCGAATAGAAGTTCCATTCATTACAAACTATAACTCTATGCACAGACAAATAGAAGGAGTCATAAAAAAACACTGGGGTATTATCTCTACAGACCCCATTCTCAGTGGACACATAAACACATCTCCCAAGTTTATATACAGGAAGGCTCGCAGTTTAAAAGACACATTAGTGCCGAGTGATATTGGGAAAACTGTAACAAATAGAGGTGCCCAATCCTGGTTGAGTAACAATCTAGTAGGGAACTTTCCCTGTGGAAGATGCTGTATATGTAAACTCCTACATACTGAACGCAAAACATTTAGATCAAATATAGATAACAAAGTATACAACATTACTGAATTTATCAATTGCAATACAAGATTCTTAGTGTACTTACTAGAATGCCCCTGCGGCCTGCAATATGTAGGCCGCACAAAACGATGCCTGAAAACACGTATACAAGAGCACGTGAGAAATATCAAACATGCACTACAGACTCATAGTGTAAGCCGTCACTTCGCAACCCACCATAATAAAGACCCCACAACCCTGACTTTCAAAGGGATTAAAACCATCCCCCAAAACAGACGTGGTGGAGACAGAATAAAAGATATATCAATCCAAGAAACTTATTGGATCCACCAATTGAAGTCTTTAGGTCCTAAAGGTCTAAACGAAAATATAGACCTTTGGTGTCTCTACTAAATAATATGTACAAATAAGCCCCGTACAGGTATATATGTCTCAGAGTAACTGAGTGCTTGGTTTTATTTATATATATAATTTGAACAACATCGGTGATACCCATTCATAGCAAATAATAAGTAATATCATTTTTTATACGTGTAATTAACACCTGTTTGTTTTATTTCAGAGCCTTTGAAATACTCTTAATCACTGGCATTTTTATTTAAGTGTTTTTTAAGTTGCTAATATGTATTAATAAATGAATAAATGTATTGTGATTTTATTATACCCCTGGACCAGCACTGAACAGGTCAACCCTCCAGAGCATTTTAAGAAGTCCTTACTTCAAATACCCACACTTGTGGGATGGTGCAAAGTGAGGATCAGATTGGTGTAGACACCTCTGATTGTGACCAATCAGTAGCGGACTATGGGTATAAATATGCTCTTAATTCAGTTCAATTGGTAATTATGGACAAGGATTTCTATATTCAGGAATCCTTGCGCATCCTTGGAGATAGGTCCACTTACCAACCCCTCTCCTCGAACCCTACAGAATCATACCAACAACAATTATTGACATTCTTAACCACAGGGCTTGATCAACAGATCCTAACAAAACAAGAGTTTGAGTTTCTATATAATCCACACCCCATCATTCCAATATTTTACATAATACCGAAAATCCATAAAAATCTACAATACCCACCAGGGCGCCCTATAATATCCGGTATTCAATCACTCGCCTCGCACTTGTCTCAATATATAGACCATCATCTTCAACCTTATGTCAATCAGCTCCCATCATATCTTAGAGACACTACCCACATACTGCAGACCCTCAATGACACTCAATGGCAGGCACACTATCATCTGGTAACAGCAGATGTCACCTCACTTTATACAGTCATTGACCATGGTCAGGGTTGTGATGCTGTTGGCCATTTCCTGGACTCAGATTCTAAGGTTACAGATTCCTTTAAGACATTTTTAATTTCCAGCATTCAATTTATATTAACACATAATTTTTTTCATTTTGATAATTCTTATTATTTGCAGGTATGTGGCACCGCTATGGGTACCAGGTTTGCTCCCAGTTATGCCAACCTGTTTATGGGCAGCTGGGAAAACCAATTCATTTGGTCCGGCTGTCCTTTTGGAGCAAGCCTGGTGCTCTGGCGGCGCTACATAGATGATATTATTTTTATTTGGTCAGGTACCACCCAACAATTAGAATTATTTCAGTTGTATATGAAAGATAATCCTTTTAATTTAAAATTCACGTTTAATTCCAGCAATACATCTATTGAATTTTTGGATTTAGTTATTTTTATAATGGATAATAAATTACACACAAAAACATTTTTTAAGAAGGTCCAGGCTAACAACTATCTACATGCCAGCAGTCATCACAACCCTACATGGATCAATAATATACCCAAAGGCCAGTTCACACGTTTGAAGCGAAATAATTCCACCACTGAAATTTTTCATCAGCAGGCCCATGATTTAAAAGACAAATTTATTAATAGACAATATTCTTCTACTCAACTAGATCGAGCCATATTTGAAGTGGATCAAATTGATAGAAGCATTCTTCTTCAATATAAACAAAAAAGTAAAGACAGCTCTTCTATAAATATACCATTTATTACCCAATACAACCAGATGGCTCCAGCCATCAAGCATACTTTACGTAAGTATTGGCCCATTCTGAGGAAGGATAGGGACTTGGTAGATCTTTTACCCCTACATCCTAAAATAATATTCACCAAAGCTCGAAATATGGGCCAAAAATTAGCTCCTAGTTGTCCTTTATCCCGTCAAAATACTCGTACTAATAAAACAATAAATGGGTATTTCCCTTGCATTTCATGTACAGCCTGTAAATTCAGTTCTAGAAGCGCCACGTTTAAATCCATGACCACAACGAAAATATACAATATCAAACAGTTAATTAATTGTAATAGTATAAATGTCATCTATCTCCTTGAGTGTCCTTGCGGTCTGCAGTATGTGGGTATGACAACTAGGCCCATCAAACGCCGTCTCTATGAACATATTTACAACATCAAAAAAGGTTTAATCACTCATAGCGTTTCGAATCATTTTCTCCAGGTGCATGGTGGAAGTCCCTTGGGTCTGAAATGTATAGCTATAGAGGCCATTACACCTAATTGGCGTGGAGGTAATATCACTACACAATTAGGGAGACGTGAATCCTTTTGGATCTACGAACTCCGTACACTGACTCCACAAGGTCTTAATGTTGATTTTAATCTAACATCATTCCTGTTGGAGAAATAATTATTATTGCACTTTAAAAAGATTACTTTAATAATATTCCAAATATTTCACATTAATATTTCACTTTAGTTAATGTTCATAATATTATTAGTCCACATATTATATGATTTTATTATATCTATATCTCATATTACACGTATTAACATTACACATTAATTCATTATTGGGTATCATTACACAATGGTAAGTTATATATTATGCATCACATTAATAATTTATTTTATAAGTATATTACACTGATACACTAGGTCATTCACTTCTATGTAACCACTATTAGTATTTCTGTAACATCCATGAAGTAGATCTCTATTCAACAATCAGACAATGTCATCTAAATCCTAGCTATGTTTGTGACCTAAAACCTTTAGATTCACCCTTGACCATATCTGTTTATTACAAATGGTCACTTCACTCCATATACAGCATGCTGTCTATCCTTATCTCTAAATAATATTGTTAATAATATATTTTTAAATAATAATATATTTTATGATCTTCTAATTTGATTGCCATTGCTAATTGTTTTTATATGTTTTATGTTTCTATATATATATGTAGTTTCACTGTTTTCTACTTGTTTATGTATTCTTCATGTATTTTATGGTGTTGCTGATATCATGTCGCAGTTTATATTTAGATCACTGCGCCTGACCGGGACTTTATTCAGGTGCTTGCACCTTTAAATTTTTCCTATAAATAACCGGACACACAGGGACTTCTTTATTCAATTTAACCCCTGATGAAGGAAGCCGTTGCTTCTGAAACGCGTTGGGTGGTCCCCGTTATCCCCCCGTTGCCGTCAGCTGCCCTATTCCATTGCCAGCCCAGCCGTGCAGTTCTGTGACACACAGCACTTTTGAATCTGCCGCCATTTGGATGATACGCGACCGCGAGGAGCAGGAGATTTTGCGGTGCCGTCCATACTGTGACGGGCGCTTCTGCGCATGCCCGGACTGCTTCACATCAAGACAGTGATCTCCTGCCCCTGTTACCGCGTGGAGGGACGCTTTCTCCATTTCTACACCATCAGCACGCGGCGATTCCTGAAATCCATCTGTAAGCTGTGCCGGTCAGAGAACCAGTCACTGTGAGAGGGGATACTCTCTTTAAATATCCACTGCGGTTATATATTCTGGCTTCGGTAAGCGGGCAATTCGGAAGGATATCGATTGGGTCCTTTAATTGTGCTTAATTGTTGTACATGTTTTTATAATACTGCACCGACACACTTTATTCGAGCAAATACCCGGTATGTACCTGGCAGATACCTGGAATGCGCCGCTCCTCACCTCTGACAAGCCCCGTTGCATTTGCCTTCCCAGCCTGGGTTCATGCCTGGCTGATGGGCGGCTGATCTGTTAAATGATAATGATTAGGATTTAATAGGCTGCAATGCTTCGCGTGTCTACCAGATGGCATAAATTCATGAATTGTAATGCAGTATATATATATATACTGTGCAGTATTGCAGCCAGCAGGAATAAAATGCTTCAATCCCTGCTTGGAAAATACCTCAATGCACTCGGGCAGAAAACAGTCACAAACCTCAATACACCCGGGTATACCCGATTTCGTGGGACTAGCCAAGCTCGAATAAAGTGTGTCGCCAGTGTATATTAAATTCATCATTTTTAGTCCATTGTGTGTTCCAGCTACACTATTATTCTAATATTTGCTAATTGTAATATTTTAATATTTGCTAATTCTTGTCTGTTTGTTTGTTTGTTTGTTGGTATTTGTCTTTCACATGTTTTATCAGTATTACACTATGTATTTCTTTTTCTTATTTCATGTTTGATCAACGTTGGCCGAGATCACCCATCAATTCCATCCGGTTGTATATTTATATTTTCATTGTATTTGTATATTTATACGATCATTTATTGTAGATTGTGTTTAGCGCCATTGATACTATTCCAGTGACATACTCTTGTCTGACCAGGGGTCAGAGACGTATCTAGGCAGCTACACGTGGCCAATTTATATTTCTTTTATTTTATTTATTTTCATTAGCGCTACCTATTGTTTTTTATTAATATATATTATATACACATAAACAACTTTGAAAAGCATCGTAAGAGCGTTGGATAAGCCGTTTTGGCGTTGTAAAAATGAATATAGGTATGCATTGCATAGCGTTGGATAAGCCATTCGTTGTAAAACGAAGCGTTGTAAAACGAGGACTGCCTGTGAAAATTTTCAGTCTTTATCTTCTCCGTCATGGCCGCTTGCATTCTGTAGTTCATTGAGAGAGGGTTTGTTTTGTGTAAATTATGACTGTTGATACACTATACACACAGTTCACTAATTTTACACATGATATCCTCCCTCCCCACGCAAGTCCTTTTTTAGTGCAGCTCTCTCTGAAAATAAAATAAAAAATGATTGCAGTTACTGATGCAGCCAACAGTATTAGAACACTTACCTGAGAAAATCCTGGGAGATTCTGGGGCAGTCTCACAGTAAATGCCTCAACAGTTCTGTAAAATTCTTATGGCCCATCGGATTAACACAGCAGGGGGTCCCTGCAGTCCCAATCAGTTTGCAGTGTTAATCCTATGGGCCATTAAGAATCTCACATAAATGTTGAGGCAATGTTGAGGCATTTACTGTGAGACTGTCCCAGAATCTACCCAGGCAGAGTTCTAATACTCGTTGCTGCATTTGTAAGTGCATATAATCGCATTGTGTACAGTATTACTACTCCATATTGGACAATGCAGTTACTACTGTCAAACTTCTGTATACTGGAACACTATACTACATTATAACTACTGCATAACTACTGTACAGTACTTTGTAACAAGATTTGTAGTGCAGCTCTCTCTGAAAAGAAAAGAAAAATGAGTGCAGTTAAGTGCATACAGTATACTGTTAAACAATCTGTGCCATTCTTACCTGTATCATACTTGGTGTACCTGTACTTACCATACTACAGTACTGTACTGGACCTTAATACCTTCCTAATGCATGCCCATTACGCTCTATCACAATGGGCAACACAGTCACAATATGATCTATATATTTATTACATCTTTCGACGGTGAGTACATTGTTTCAAAAACTCAGTATGCCATCCTCCAATTCATCCTTTTTTAAGGGTTTTACCACTTTTCAGATATGATCCTTCAGCTGATGCCATACCATTTCGAAAGGATTGAAGTCTGGGGATCTGTCATCGGAGGGGGAAAAGGAGAATTAGTTAAAGAGATACACAGTAAACAGTGTAAAAATATGAGAAACGGTTACTGTACTTACTCCACTGGCGTCTTAACCCAGTTGATACCGCTGGCAAGCATATGCTGAGAAGACGCGGTGTGTTTGGGATCATTGTCCTGGAAGAACCGGTGACCATCTGGGAATTCAGGTGTGATGTATTCCACAATCTCGGGAACTATTTTCTCTTGAAAAAATACTTTATTCATGATTCCTGAAACAAGAAAAGTGCTCAAAATACTGCACACTAGTACAGTACAGTGCATAAGGCTACAGCATGTGAATTTGTGCATTATTTTACCGCCAAAGATGACGATGCATCCTGGTCCACACCTAGAGATGGCACCCCACACATGCAGCTTCATTGGGTGTTTTGGACGCGACTTTAGAGATATGCATCCTTTTTTGTGGAACGCATTTTTGTGGAACGCATAGGTGGCAAATCTCTGAAGTGATACAGTTGACTTGTCATTAAAGATGCAATCCTGAAAAGTCTCATCACTTTCGATCCATGCCCGTGCCTGATCCACTCTTTTGATCTTGTTGACGTTCTGTATCATAGGGTACGCTCTTTAATGACAAGGAATAATTTTATAGGTACTGTACAGTTACTTAAACAACACTTTTACCTACTGTACTGTCCAGTACTAACCACACACGTCCATATTTCCATCCCATTCTGCGTCTCATCTTCTTGATGCTGCTCTCAGATGTGGTTATATTGTGATTTTTCTCTAGAGCGTCCTTGACCCTTGTGGCACTTCTCTCATCATTCTCTTCACTTATTTGGTCAACCAGAAGAGTTGTCGCCCTACAGTGTAAAGGAAAAAAACAATTAGTCACAGTAGGCCACAAGTACATACTGTACTGTACTGGATTACTGGCAGCTATATTCATCTGTGATGCTCCATCGTCTATGCTCAGGTCTACAGTATGGCGAAATATATATAATATAGTTATATAAATTTACAGCTATATAAATTATAATAGAGATATATATATATAGTTATATAAATATACAGCTATTTAAATTATAATGGCTATGTACAGTATACTGTCCCCAGACGAAGCAAAGGGGTGTGAAACGTACATCGGGGTACTGTCTGTCTGCACTCCCCTGGGATCCCCCATATTTGCTGTGGACCTTCTCTGCAATTTAATTTAGTGATCACTCGCAACTGCCTTCACTCTAGGACTCTGCACACAGAACTTGCATGAACTTTACTACCTGGTGACCAGCAAGTACACACACTGCTCAATTACAGTCATTATTGGCTATTTTCACCTTATGTATTATAGCATTACTGCAATTTTCTGTTGGCGATTGTGGAGGTACTGCATTGGTTTTCACTGTAGATAGTTACCTTTCAGGTCACAGCATTCAGCTGCCCATCATATATGTTTTTGACCGGCCGGTCTATATATCAATGCAGCAGGATATAACATTTCCCTGCTCAGCTCAGCATTATAATTGGTCTTGATTTATCATTCAGAAAAGGTGAAGGGGAAACACAAATTGGATGTGCCCCCTAAAAGAATTCACTTAAATGCACACCACCAGGTATAAAAGTTAACTTTTAATAAATTTACTTAAAACATATATTACCAAAGTAATGTGTAATGTGACTTAAAATTATATTAAATCAACGCTATCAGGCATCCGTGTCGTCAATTATAAAGCCATACTATCCCAGTTGACCACTTAATGTTGGTGGGATATAGAGGACAGAGGATGCTAAGAGTCAGGGTATTAACCCCTCTGGAGCAACGGTGAGACCAAGTAGTAGGAGTATATAAATATTCACAAGTGGGTGGCCAACGGATTAAATATCCAGCTTCCTTGCTAAATTACCAGCACTGCGCACTACAATAGAGACTTAAGTGTGTTGGAGTGAGAGTGCTTGAATGATAAAGCTGGCACATGTAGTGATAATATTAGTACATGCACTGTTATGGTGTGCATTTAAGTGAATTCTTTTAGGGGGCACATCCATTTTGTGTTTCCCTTCACCTTTTCTGATTCACTTTTCAGTTCACAGTTTGCACCCATTACTTGATTACCGCATTTATGTATTTGACTACTTCATTCAATTAGTATGGTTCTGTGATCACTCCCTATCCCTTTGTTGTTTCTTTAAGTGTCTGCAGTCTCCTGGTTCTAACTGTGCAGACCCCAGTAGTTAGTTATTTGTTTATTTATTTAATTTCATAGTCAGTGTGCCTGCATTTCTTGCACTCTAAGTGAGGCGTTCACACAGTTCATCACTGTGAATTCACCCTGCTGTGTCTGGCAGCTTTATGATGCAGTGCATGTACTAATATTATCACTACATGTGCCAGCTTTATCATTCAAGCACTCTCACTCCAACACACTTAAGTCTCTATTGTAGTGCGCAGTGCTGGTAATTTAGCAAGGAAGCTGGATATTTAATCCGTTGGCCACCCACTTGTGAACATTTATATACTCCTACTACTTGGTCACACTGTTGCTCCAGAGGGGTTAATACCCTGACTCTTAGCATCCTCTGTCCTCTATATCCCACCAACATTAAGTGGTCAACTGGGATAGTATGACTTTATAATTGACGACACGGATGCCTGATAGCGTTGATTTAATATAATTTTAATTCACATTACACATTACTTTGGTAATATATGTTTTAAGTAAATTTATTAAAAGTTAACTTTTATACCTGGTGGTGTGCATTTAAGTGAATTCTTTTAGGGGGCACATCCAATTTGTGTTTCCCCTTCACCTTTTCTGATTCACTTTTCAGTTCACAGTTTGCACCCATCATTTGATTACCTTATTTATGTACATAATCACTTTATTCAATTAGTATGGTCCTGTGATTACTCCCTATCCTTCTGTTGTCTCCCTTGATTTATCATTAGATCATAGTACATGCCATTTTTTCATTCTTCATGTTGAGGTTATTTTATCATCTGTAGGGATTCCCAAGAGACTGTTTTAATTTAATTTTGTTTGTGTATATATATATATATATAGTTATATAAATATACAGCTATTTAAATTATAATAGATATATATACAGTATATATATATATATATATATATATATATATATATATATATATATATATATATATAGAATCCAATGCACAGCCGGCACACCATATGCAAGTAAATAAGTTTTGGTGCTTATCCCATAAAGCAATAACAGACCATACGATACCGGTTGCAACACGACATCAAGGGACAGCACGCAGGTAAGTAAATCAAAAATGTTCTATATTTGATAGAAGACACAAAAACCGACTTGAGAAAGGTCCCACTGAGGGACCGAAACGTCGGTTTTTGTGTCTTCTATCAAATATAGAACATTTTTGATTTACTTACCTGCGTGCTGTCCCTTGATGTCGTGTTGCAACCGGTATCATATGGTCTATATATATATATATATATATATTATAGTTATGTAAATATACAGCTATTTAAATTATTATAGCGATATACAGCACACTGTATATGTAATATAGTTATATAAATATACAGCTATTTAAATTATAATATATATATATATATATATTATAGTTATATAAATATACAGCAATATAAATTATAATATAAATAGAGAGAGAGAGAGAGAGAAAGCAGTCATCCCTAGCACAACCCTGACGAAGGTCCTACAAGGACAGAAACGTTGGTCTTGTTTGTGCTGTACCATCTGAATACAGGTTTTTTTGTTGCCATTTATCCTTGAGTGCTGTCCTTTGTCTTCCCTTGCTAGGGATGACTGCTTTCTCTGTCTATTTCTATAGGACAGGCACCATACAATTTCACATTGATGGGAGTGCCAGCTGCCCCTCTGTTTTATTATATATATATATATATATATATATATATATATATATATATATATATAAGTGATACGATACCGTATGAGCGAATATCAGAGGCAGCACTCCACAAAGTAGTCAAAAAAGTTTTGTATTTAGTGAGACATAGTAACCAACGTTTCGGTCCTCCACACGGGACCTTTCTCAAGGTGATGAACAAACAGAGTGCAGTATAACACATATATATATATACCCTATTCATCCAACACAAACAGGTGCAACACATGATAAAATACAATCATCACTTACATGCTGAATACAGGACCCTCCCATAGAAACCAGACTGTCAGATGTTAACAAGATCACTGCAGCACTCCTGCCACGTAGGGTGCGCTCACTGCGCATGTGTGTGTCAAAAGTTAATGTCTATGGGTACATAGACTTCCGTCGCGTGTTGCAGAGCCAGTGGAGGGCGCATGTAACCAGAAACATATGACTGCGCATGCGCGAGCCGTGCGCAAATGCAGGGAGAAAGTTGGTCATGAAAACCAATGATGTGGCCATTGCGCATGCGCGAACCGCCTGAAATAAATAAATAATGCGGAGCTGTTTAAAATAGAAGGCACCAGCGCTCTGCTTCACTGAGAGTCGCAGTATGGGTCATGACAGGAGCTACCTAACGTGGAAGCCCATGGACAGTTAGTAAACTGTATGCAGCTGTCTCAAAGGGAAGGCTTAAATCCATGTGACATGAAAGACAAAACTTGGTCATATAAATCAATAGGGGGGTCATTGCGCATGCGCGAACCGCCATAAATAAATAAATAATAAGCGGAGCAGCTTACAGTGAAAGCTTCTGCACTCTGCATAATAAAGGGTCTAAATATGGAACATGGCAAAGACTAAATGATGTGTGAGCCCATTGATATCAAATAAACTGTATGCAGCAAGACTGCATCTCCAAGGGGAAGGCATATGCCCATGTCTGATGCTCTGCATAATCAGTAAACTGCCAGCATCAGAGTATTGGTATCGTGGGCTGATCCCTGAAATGGGCTGTCAGTAACAGTTAATAGTATCGTGGGCTAGTCCCTGCAATACTGCCAGCATGTAATAATGTTGCACCAACAAAAACACCAATGAAACAGTGCAGTATAGTGATACCAAATAAATGTGAACATATACAAACTGAGATGTGCTGGCTAAGTATAATATAAATATATACTATATTGAACCAAAAAGATAAAGAAAAGCTCCCTATACGCCGCACTAGAGATCACCTAAATCTATGTTAAAACTTAATATTTATTAATAAACAATTAAAATGTGTTTATTGCAGCAGTAATGTGAACCAAAGTAATTAAAATGATAGAAATAAAAACGGAGAGGTTAGCTGTGTACCTAATAGAAACTGACAGTGTAGATCAAAACCACTATTGTCAATTAGAGTGTCCCACAACTATATAATTATACTAGAGGTGGTAGTGATTTGGCTACAATATTGTGTCATTTGAAAACTACTCCTAGATGGTAGTGATGGGTGTAACCTGAATTGATGTGTACGCTCGGTTTACCAAGTAGATACTGTAGTGAATCAGGTATACATACACATTTGTGCCAGACCGTCAGGTTCAAAATTTAGTGAGCCTGTGGGTCTGTCATGGTGAGCAATAGCAGTTGATGCAAGATCACAAAGTATGTGTCTTGTACTGTGAACCATGAACCATACAATGATTAAGGAGTAGTCAGAGTGTTGTGCTTCCTAATGAAGTCTCCGAAACACTCTGAGAGGAATTAGGCAACAGACCTCTCCGATATAGCCAGCGTACTAGGTGGTAACGCTTAGCTTACCACCTAGTACGCTGGCTATATCGGAGAGGTCTGTTGCCTAATTCCTCTCAGAGTGTTTCGGAGACTTCATTAGGAAGCACAACACTCTGACTACTCCTTAATCATTGTATGGTTCATGGTTCACAGTACAAGACACATACTTTGTGATCTTGCATCAACTGCTATTGCTCACCATGACAGACCCACAGGCTCACTAAATTTTGAACCTGACGGTCTGGCACAAATGTGTATGTATACCTGATTCACTACAGTATCTACTTGGTAAACCGAGCGTACACATCAATTCAGGTTACACCCATCACTACCATCTAGGAGTAGTTTTCAAATGACACAATATTGTAGCCAAATCACTACCACCTCTAGTATAATTATATAGTTGTGGGACACTCTAATTGACAATAGTGGTTTTGATCTACACTGTCAGTTTCTATTAGGTACACAGCTAACCTCTCCGTTTTTATTTCTATCATTTTAATTACTTTGGTTCACATTACTGCTGCAATAAACACATTTTAATTGTTTATTAATAAATATTAAGTTTTAACATAGATTTAGGTGATCTCTAGTGCGGCGTATAGGGAGCTTTTCTTTATCTTTTTGATCAACATTAACCTCTTCCCTGCCAGCACCACCTATACACTTTATTGCAGTTTTTGTTCCTATATCACACAGGTTATAATATTTAGGTTTTCCCTCCTTTCACATTAGTATAGTGCAAGGTGCACACATTATGACCTTTTGGTCATTCCACCCCCCCACTATATTGAACCAACAAACGAATGTATAAACTGACCGGTGTGGCTATAAAATGACACCAACATTCCATACATGTCCTAAATGACACCTAAGATGGATAGAACACTGTATGAGCCTTGATTGGCAGTTAAGGTAGTTGATTGCACCTAATACATATACGCAGAATAAGATTCAGAATGTGGCGGATCGAGCTAAAGGGTCAGTATGAAATAAAGGTAATTAAACCATCCAAACATGTCATATAGGATACCATAAAAGCATTTAGCAATTGTATCCATATTGTACAGTAGCTGTGTACTGCTGCGGCCAAGTTTATTCGAGCATTTGCCCGTTCTTGGCCGCAGCAGTATCCTGGCGCGCGCCGCAGGGTGACGGGCGCGCGCCGAAGCAGCGGAAGAGCGCCCTCCGATCGGGGCGCTCTCCCTACCGCTGCCGGGTCCGCCGGGTCCCCCGGAACCCCCTGCCGCCGTCCCGCGATCGCGGGACACCAGGGCTCCCTCGGGGAGCCCTGGACGCGCGTGCAGGGGGCGCTGGCACCCGATGATGCGTGACCGCGCATCGGTGATGCGCGGCACGCTGAGGGAGTGCGGCTCGCAAGCCGGGACATTTCCAGGCTTGCGGAATGAGCCGCACTCGGATAAACTGTGTCGGCAGTGTAAAGTCCAGCAGTCAGCTTCCGATATGGTGGTATCACTATACTGTACTGCACTGTTTCGTTGGTGTTTTTGTTGGTGCAACATTATTACATGCTGGCAGTATTGTAGGGACTAGCCCACGATACTATTAACTGTTACTGACAGCCCATTTCAGGGATCAGCCCACGATACCAATACTCTGATGCTGGCAGTTTACTGATTATGCAGAGCATCAGATAGGGTATATATATGTGTTATACTGCACTCTGTTTGTTCATCACCTTGAGAAAGGTCCCGTGTGGAGGACCGAAACGTTGGTTACTATGTCTCACTAAATACAAAACTTTTTTGACTACTTTGTGGAGTGCTGCCTCTGATATTCGCTCATACGGTATCGTATCACTTATTTGATTTATATAGGATTTGCACCCACCTTCATCGACCTGATGGAGTGCCTTGTTCTCATCCATTCACTATATATATATATATATATATATATATATATATATATATATATATATATATACTTACCGTTTGAAGACGAATATCGTATTGCCTATTCTATACCATACAGGATTTGCACCCACATTGTTTCAACCAGACGGAGTGCCTATTGTTCTGCACCATCTACTATATGTATAGTAGACACTTCTCTTAATAAATGTACCCTCATGTGTACACAGTTACGCGCTATGGAGCTTGCGCTTTTTTGTGTTTTGTTTTTCTATATATATATATATATATATACAGTGTTCGACAATCATATACATTTACACGCCCGGGGCGTGTAGATTTAACCTCTGGGCGAGTAAATATTGGCCCAAGCAGCACACGTGTTTGTTTTTTTAAATTTCCCTGCTCGCACTGATAAAAAAAAACACTCCCCCTACCTGACAGCTGATTGGCGCGCGCTCCCAGGCTTTGTGGGCGCGCGGCCAGGCTCTATATGAGTCCGCCCCCAACGAGCGGCCATTCTTTATGCCTGGTTGCAATTCTTCGCGTATCCGCCAGGTGGCAGATATTCATGAATTGTAATGAATTCTAACGTACTGTATGCGCATGTGCTTCAGTAATGTGTCAATTTGCAGGTGTTTAAAAAATACCACAGTGGTCCTTTGTGAATTGACCTTGGTTCTGAAGAAGTTACAACACTGTATCTATTTAGGCGTTTCATATTAAAAACTAAATGCAAAGTGTCCGGTGTTCTATTCCATTATCCAGAGAGCTCCAGAGATGAGTACACCACTGCAGTCCATGTTCAAAAAACCCGACATAACGTACGCTTATTTAATATGGTCAGCAATTAATTCAGCAGATGATAAGATGGCCAGAGTAATTTATCGAAAATTATGACTTTTACAAATTTTCATGTGTGGAAGCGTGCAATAAGGAAAAAGTTATGTATCGATCCGCTTTTTTTTGTATTGCTCCTGCACCCGGAGTTACAGGAGGAGGGTATTGGTGTGTTGCTAACAGAGAAATATTGAGGTAGGGTCCCTCAATTAACTAGTGCTACAGAGCATTTAACCCATTTACGAAAATAAAGTACTGCATACCGGATCACATTATATCCTGAATAAATGCATGGAGCTATATGGATTAACCTCTAGTTGGAACACGGTCTGGCAAGGATAAAAAGGGTTGTCTGGGGGAAGTCCTAAGACCCTCTCAGACCCCTTGTGAAAATCCAGCAACTATATGAGCCAGTGAACCTGGGGGAGCTCTCATTCAAGTAGTAATCATGTACTCACATAAGTCCATATCCATTCGGGTCTGTGTGCTCCTTGTTGGGTGAAACACGTTAGAGGCGCAGGGGTTTGCCTCCCCTCCTCTTGTTTTTAATCCATGTTTGAATAAAGAATATTTTTATAGCCCAGTCCAGCCTCTGCAACCTTTTTCTGCACCGTAGTGCCCGCTGATTCACCTCTCCCCCCGGTAAGGGTGATTTCGTATTGGTGTGTTGCCCCTGATTTTTCCAGTATCTTTGATCATGAAGAGTTCAAAAGGTGAAAGGTCATGGTAAAACCAAGTAAGAATTGTCAGTCCCAGGCAAGCAATGTGCCAGCGCCAGCACCGGTTTCCAAAAACGGTCCGACCGTCAGTGAAAACCTGCTGACTGGCAACCCTTGCTATCTGTCCCCGCCTGGATACCTGCAGCCTGAGCAGGATTTCACGTACAGATACCAGTAAGCTTGCATGTACCAAAACGATTTCCAGCTTCATCAGCTGTTAACTACAGGTGTAGCAGGCCCGCTGTCACCTGTCCTGTCAACTAAGTGTATAATCAAGACTACGGGACTGGCAGTGGCTTGGCGCCAACCGAATGGCAACATCTATGGTGGGTACAGCTGCCGTATGTAATTCTGTTTTTACCATATCAATATCAATGCACAGTAAAGCGATTCTCCTGTAATCAATCGCTTTGCTTATGGTTATTTAGTTCTTTTAGTCACAATTCGCCAAAATGTAGTCCAGCAATATCATTGGCTGAGCAGCTTCTACAGTAGATACTGAACAATTGGTGGACAGCTAGGCGTATGTTCATTGGAAGCTTGTTGAAACACATATGCGTCTCATCACATCTAGGTGCATGCGTGTATGTGAACAAGAGACGCCCCCCGAGAAACCAACCAACCATTACAGTAATACTTGTATTTTTCTTCCTCAGAAAATAAATTTGTCATCACGCTGAGAACGGTAAATGGAAGGATTTCGATGGATATCGTTTTTTGTAACGATGGTTGCACACTGCTGAATCTGAATCAGTGCCATTTATATTGATTTTCATAAAGTATACAATACATTTTCACATACTGTACAGAATAATAAACCCGAAAATAAAAAGTATGCATTTATTCTGTACATGTATTACAGTATGTGTGTTCTAATAATAATTCTAATACTAATAATGCGTTGTAATACTGTTTTGATGTAATGCATATGCCTATAGTATACAGTACAGTACTGTACAGTGTGCCTCATGCCTCATTGACACGCAAAATTCTTGTGTTTACTACAGTAACTACTGTACAGTAATCCTGCACACACTTTGACAGTACCAGTTAAACACCCGCCCCCCGCAAGGTGACACAATGAAACAATTATAATTTAAAACAAGCAGCGGTTTTTTATTGATGGAGTAAGTAAAAAAACATTCATGGTGTACTGTAAGTAAAAACATTTACTGTAAGAATACAATTTAAAACAAGCAGCATTTTTTTTTTATTGAAGTACAGTAACTGAAAACATTTAAAGGTGTATGGTGTACTGTAAGTAAAAACATTGAAGAATACAATTTAAAACAAGCAGCATTTTTTTTTATTGAAGTACAGCAACTGAAAACATTTACAGGTGTATGGTGTACTGTAAGTAAAAACATTGAAGAATACAATTTAAAACAAGCAGCATTTTTTTTATTGGTGGAATAAGTAAAAAAAAACATTCATGGTGTACTGTAAGTAAAAACATTTAAGAATACAATTTAAAACAAGCAGCATTTTTTTTATTGAATTACAGTTACAGCAAGTGGGTTCGATTGGTTGGCTTCCATTTGTTTTGCTTTGTGTCTATATCAGCGAATTTCTTCTTGACATAGTAAGGCTTCTTAAAAGCCTTAGCCTTTGGAGTCGTCAGAAGGTTTTCTTTTTTAGCCTTAGCCTGTCGCTTTGGCCTTAGCTTGGAAACGGCTTCCGCCTTTCGCTTTTTCAGCACGACAGGCACGGCAGAAGAGAGTGGGTTCCTGCATCCGTAGAATCGGGGTTTATCCATGGAAGCAGATGGCACAATGCAGTATCTGGACAAGGGCAAGCTCAGATACAGATCATCGAGTGGGAGGCTATGCAATGTGTGTCACCTTTTATGCATGGCGCCGATGTGCAGGTGTTAAAAGTGGGCGTACTCTAATGTGACTCATTAAAGTATAAATACACCATCCATTTTGTGGATTCACTACACATTGAATACACATCGACTAAACATCGAATATACATTCTTGTGCTTGTATTTCTTTCTACATGCAGCGATGCCTGTGAAAAAGATTTCTAAGGATCTCAGCATAAGAATAAAAGAGATGTACATGAGAGGACAACGAATTGCAGATATTCAAAGCTGGTTAAGTACTTCTGGCCTAGTTGTACTAGCAGCCACCATGAGCTATCATGCCCACAGTAAGACCAAAAAAGTCACGAGGACAGCAACGGTAACTGCAATAGCGCTTTTATTGGTTAGATGGCTAATTGTTTTTAACAGAATAATTTTCCTACCAATTATTAGATAAACTGTACTGTACAATTTTTTTTGTGTTACACCTCCTTCCTCTATTATCATAATTGCATTCCTACATTCTTATAATCAATTCTATTTGAAAGTGAGTTACACCTCTTTCCTTAATTATCACTCACTTCATTATTACTCATTACTCATTATGACTCACGCACTAACAACCCCCTCATTACAGTACACAGTTCACTCACATTCTTATACACACACACACACACACACACACACACATTAAGTACCGTTAATATTATATCTGTTATATATATATGTTATATATATATATACATATATATATATATATATATATATATATATATATATATATATATATATATATATATATATATATATGTTATACTGTATAAATATACACTGTATGTATTGTTATCGCTGTATATTTATATAACTATTCTATATCTATCTATTTTTATTATTATCGCTGTGTATTTATATAACTATTATATTACAGTATTATATATACTTAGCCATACTGTAGGCCTGAACATAAATTATGTACTGTATGTACTGTACTGTGTGGGCTACTGTAACATATTGTTGTTTCCTGTAGGGAGACAACTCTTCTGGTTGACCAAATAAGTAAAGAGAATGATGAGAAGAGAGCCTTAAGGGTCAAAGACACTCTGCATAAAAATCACAATCTAACCGTATCAGAGACCAGCATCAAGAAGATGAGACGCAGAATTGGATGGAAATATGGACGTGTGAGGTTAGTACTGGACAGTACAAGAGGTAAAAGTGTGGTTTAAAAAACTGTACTGTACCTATAAAATTATTCCTTGTCATTACAGAGCGTACCCTATGATAAGGGACGTCAACAAGATCAAGAGAGTGGTCCAGGAACAGGCATGGATTGACAGTGGCGAAACTTTTCAGGATTGCATCTTTAGTGATGAGTCTACTGTATCGCTGGAGAGATTGGCAAGCTTTGCATTCCACAAAAAATGAAGCTGCGTCCAAAACACCCAGTGAAGATGCATGTGTGGGGTGCCCTCTCTAGGCGTGGACCAGGATGCATCATCATCTTTGATGGTAAAATAAGGCCCAAACTCACACGCTGTTGCCTTATGCACTGTACTGTACTAGTGTGCATTATTTTGAGCACTTTTCTTTTCTTGTTACAGGAATCATGAATAAAGCTTTTTTTCCAAGAGCAAATAGTGCCAGAGATTGTGGAATACATCACACGTGAATTCCCAGATGGTCACCGTTTCTACCAGGACAACGATCCAAAGCACACCGCGTCAACTGCGCATACAGTATTCTTGCCTGCGGTATCAACTGGGTGAAGACGCCAGCGGAGTAAGTACGGTAACCTTGTCACATTTTTTCCCACTGTTTACTGTGTATCTCTTTAACTAATTTTTTTCCTTTTTTCCCCCTCCAATGAGAGATCGCCAGACTTCAATCCTATCGAAATGATCTGGCATCAGCTAAAGGATTATATCCACAAAGTGGTGAAACCCTCCAAAAAGGATGAGTTGTCGAAAGGCATACTGAGTTTTTGGAACGATGTACTCACCGTGGAACGATGTAATAAATATATCGACCATATTGCGACTGTGTTGCCCATTGTGATGCAGCGTAATGGGCATGCATCAGGAAGGTAGTATGGTACAGTACTGTACTGTAGTATGGTAAGTATAGGCACATCAAGTACAGTATGATACAGGTAAGTATGGCACAGATTGTTTTACAGTATACACCATGCACTTCACTGCACTAATTTTTTCTTTTCAGAGAGAGCTGCACTCCCAATCTTGTTACAAAGTATTTTACAGTAGTCATACAGTAGTTCCAGTATACAGTAGTTTGACAGTAGTAACTGCATAGTTCAATATGGAGTAGCAATACTGTACACAATGCCATTATATGCACTTACTGTAACTTCACTAATTTATTCTTTCCTTTTCACAGTGAGTTGCACAAAAAAGGACGGGCGGGGGGAGGGGGGATATCATGTGTAAATTGTGTGAACTGTGTGTATAGTGTATCTACAGTACACACATTTATACAACCCCCTCTCACAATGAACTACAGAATGCAATGTGGCCATGACGAAGAAGAGAAACACTAAAAATTTGTATTACTGTTTTTATTATTTTAAATGTGCATTATTCATGATTATTTGTATTTTTCATTCTTCCATGATTATCCACTGGCCATCAATTTTCAACTGACAGAACTACAGTACAAGTACAGTACAAAAAAGATAAAGACTGAATTATGTATTATTCATGATTATTTGTATTTTTTATTCCTGATAAAATAAAATAAATATTTCATTACATTCACGATAATCACAATCATTGAACCCCCCCCCCCCCCAAAGAAAAAGAAAGAATTACAAAAATTGGTAATTTATCAAAAACATGATTCAGATGATGGTTTTTTTTAATCTCTTTTTTTTTCTTTGAACTTTAAATTCACTTTGAATGTGTGTGTGTGTGTGGGGGGGATTCTTGAAGAAGGCTTTGGGTTTGTGTGTGAAGTGCTTAGGGGTGGGCTACACTCTTACTGTAGTTGCCAAAAAGGGTTTATCAGATTAACATATTAAATTCGGGAAGGTGTGGATACACATTTCAATTCATTACATTCATCTAAACAGTACCGTACATGTACCGTTGTAAACCTCACAAGTCTACACTACAGTAGTTTCTGTAGTTGCCAAGAAGGGCTAATCAGATTAAAATACTAAATTCGAGAAGGGATTATCTCACATGCACATGCGTTACCCTAAACAAAGCCTCAAAGGGTTGGAGGGGTGTATGAATGGTCTCTGCATTAATAATCAACAAGGTCCCAAAGAGAATTACACGCAGGCGCAGAGATGTGATACCAGACTCGGGACGATTAAAAACACAAAGCCAACCATTTGAAAATGAATGGTCTGTGTCGATAAGAAGTTGAAATCAAATCCTTGAGCCTTGTGTGTGTGTGTGTGTGCGAGGGGCAAGAGGGATAAAGATGCATGAAGGATTACCTGTACTGTCGTTCAAAGAAATATTTTCAACAGGTCATCGTAATGTTTTGATCCCCACATCCACACCCCCAAATATATAAAAATCACATAAATAAAGCATGTGCATGACTAGTGTCACATTAAAAAGCTACAGTGCCGATTGAATATCAGAATATCAAGAATTTTTATGCAGACACTTGTCTGGAAACGAAACCAAAAAATCTTCAAAAAAAGAAATTCAGACTTGAACTTCTAAATGAATGTGAAGTTATACACACATGCGCATTAATAATCAACAAGGTCCCAAAGAGAATTACACGCAGGCGCAGAGATGTGACACCAGGCTCGGGACGATTATAAACACAAAGCCAGCCATTTGAAAATGAATGGTCTGTGTCGATAAGAAGTTGAAATCAAATCCTTGAGCCTTTTGTGTGCGCGGGAGGGGGGGGGTAATGCTGCATGAAGGATTACCTGTACTGTCGTTCAAAGAAATATTTTCAACAGGTCATCGTAATATTTTGATCCCCACAACCACCCCCCCAAATATATAAAAATCACATAAATAAAGCATGTGCATGACTAGTGT
Organism: Ascaphus truei; assembly: GCF_040206685.1. Taxonomy (NCBI): domain Eukaryota; kingdom Metazoa; phylum Chordata; class Amphibia; order Anura; family Ascaphidae; genus Ascaphus; species Ascaphus truei. The sequence goes on from NC_134483.1 coordinate 236,519,224, forward strand.
CGCATTAAAAAGCTACAGTGCTGATTGAATATCAGAATATCAAGAATTTTTATGCAGGCACTTGTCTGGAATCAAAACCAAAAAAAACCACACCAAAAGAAAAACATTTCAGACTTGAACTTCTAAATGAATGTGAAATTATACACGCATGCGCATTAATAATCAACAAGGTCCCAAAGAGAATTACGCGCAGGCGCAGAGATGTGACACCAGGCTCGGGACGATTAAAAACACAAAGCCAACCATTTGAATATGAATGGTCTGTGTCGATAAGAAGTTGAAATCAAATCCTTGAGCCTTGTGTGTGTGTGCGGGGGTGGAGGGGGGTAAAGCTGCATGACGGATTACCTGTACTGTCATTCAAAGAAATATTTTCAACAGGTCATCATAATGTTTTGATCCCCACACCCACACCCCCAAATAAATAAAAATCACATAAATAAATTATATGCATGACTAGTGTCGCATTAAAAAGCTACAGTGCCGATTAAATATCAGAATATCAAGAATTTTTATGCAGGCACTTGTCTGGAAACTAAACCAAAAAAACCACACAAAAAAAAAAATTCAGACTTGAACTTCTAAATGAATGTGAAGTTATACACGCATGCGCAGAAATGTGACACCAGGCTCTGTACGTTATACACAGGAATGTGATGACAGGTTCGGGAAGATTGAAGCCAGAAAGCCATAAATTCCAAGGAATGGTGTGGGAGATGTGTACGGTAGATAAGAAGTAGATAAGAAGTTGAAATAGTACTTTAGGATTGAAGCCAGAAAGCCATAAATTCCAAGGAATCGTGTGGGAGATGTGTACTGTAGATAAGAAGTAGATAAGAAGTTGAAATAGTACTTTAGCCTTGTGTGTGCATGGGGGCGAGAGGGAGAGCGCTGTATGCACCGAAAATGTGATACTGTAACACACCTATGCGTTTAATTTTACAATTACAGTACAGTACTGCATGCGCACACTGACTTGCAGAGAATGTACTGCTGTACTGTACTGTAGGTTGAATTGCTATTAGACTTTTAAGACAACAGCTCACAAACGCCCACCTGTGTTTTTAGACGGTATTGCAGTATAGCAGACAGCGCTAAAAATCCGAGTGCTAACATACCGAAAACCGCTACGGAAAAAAGAAAACAAACCGCATCTGGCCGCATCTGGTCGCGTCTTGTCAGAGCGACGTGGCTACGGCCGCATTAAGATAAAGGCGGTCGCAGCTGTACTGTAGTAGTAATTTTCCTCCTGTGATTTTAAATTGGAAATATGCTCACCATCTTATGTGTACAGTATGCAGATACAACATGTGTTTCCATTATTATTTTTATTATCCTTTATGTCTTTTCCTCCTTTTTTCTTCTCCCTTTTTTTCTCTTCTTTTTGTTCATCAAAATTTTCATTATGTTTCATTTAGATAACATTTGATAATTCCAGATAAGATACATTTGATTTGTGTTCATAATTATTTTTACATTTATGATTTAATCAATGGAGATATTGGTTCTAAATAGTATTCACATTATTACCCTTTATTATTATGATTTTCAATACAAATAAAATAAATATATCTAATTGTTAAAAGGGACCTATGCATCTACAATAGGATTTTAACCTAGAGAGACTATATTAATGCTTTTTGCCTATGAATTAAGTTTTTCTCCCTGTTTTTAATGTATATTCAAAGCCATATTTATGGCAATTTGTATTTTTATTTTGAATTGTGTATTCATGTTTAACACTCTAGTCGTAGTATTATGGGAGCGCTCCGTGCCTGCATTCCAGCAATTGAGATCAGTGATCACATACACATTATACACCACCAGCGGTCTGACTTAATCATTGGCCGGGTGGGGGGGGGGGAGGGAGCAGTTTACAGATACGGAAACACTACTTAACAGGGAAGTGAGAAATAGAGTCCCCCATCTCTTTTTACTGAGATACAGTACCTACTTCCTGAAACTCCAGAGAAAAGACAGCCACGTTTGTGAAATGCCCTATATATATATTACCACACTGTGAGTAGGAATTACACAGAAGCCAAGAAACACATACCTAGTCACTAATTAGAAAACATCTAAACTTAGTTATGTTTTCCTATTTCCTTTTGAGCATTTCTCATATGTTCCACCTGGATTTTTGAAGCTCATAATGTGTCAAGACACTTTCTTAATTGCCATCAATCAGATCCCCAAGATTTGACCTATTTGGGGATAGAGCATGTGCTATGCAATTGGAGAGGGGGTGATAGAGATCTAGCACTCACTAAGAGGGAAACCTTCTGGATCTTCTAACTGGATACTATGACTCCCAAAGGACTCAATATAGAGTTCGAAGGAGGACCTTTCCTACTGTAGAGCCCATTTTTTGCTTATGTTCATTTCTATTCCTGATATTCCCTTAAGACATCATACCATTACCCATTTGTAATGTAGATTAATTCTTCCATCCATCTAAGTAAGAACTCTGTGTCCATATTAATTCAGAGGTTCATGTTATATTTTAAATCAGTATATGTTTAATTGTAACTAATAAACCTCTCTTTCTCTCCCCCCCTTTTTCCTCCTTGGTGTATTATTATTTGTGAATTTGTGCTACTTAATTGGAGGCAGTTATTTTTGGTCTTGAGATTCTTTTCATTCCAGTGGGGTGGTGCCCATGGGGAAGACCAACTCTTGCAGCGGTCCCCCTGATACCTACCACACCTTGTCCAAATACTTCCCTTGTTAGGTATAGGTCAGATGTGGTTATATGCCCGTGGCAGGCATGGTTGTGCCTGAGTGATTCTATGTGCTCTTGTTGAGCTGTTATCTGTATGTCTTATCCATCCTGGAGTAGGGTATTATGGAAGCTAATACCCTACTAATGGAAACTCCCTGTCTCTATCCATCTTATATAGTTCACTATTGTTTAACATTTCCTAATATTGTGTGTTAATTTATTTTTAAAGTATGTTGTAATTTGAAGCCTGTAACTTTTCCCCTCTTTCTCCTGCCTGAGGCAGAGTGGGTGTGGTTGGTTAATTGGCTGGCCTAACACACCTGCAGTGGGTGGGGTTAGTTAATTGATAACCTAACATACCTGGTTGGTGTCCCTATTTAAGCAGAGGTTTCTAACGAATCCGGTGCTTGCGTATTCTGATCTGTGTGGTTGATTTGAAGTGCTGGTTGTTTAAAGTGTGTGCAGTTAAAAGCAGTTTGAACAAGGAAGCGGTTAAACAAGGTATAGTATATTGAAGTACAGTTTACTGTTAGTACTTAAAAACTTTATAGTTGCTAGAATGAGCAGGATTAAAATGCCACTCAATGCACATCTTGCCACATGTATGTGCACTTGGATCATCTGTTCCAAGGAGCATACCGCTGTGGGAAGTGTGAGCGGGTGGTCTCTTTAGAGTCAGAGATTGCTGATCTGATCAGGCAACTTGCAATATTAAGGGACATTCGCAATCTTGAAAGGGGTTTAGAGCTCACTGAGCAGGCCCTTGCTTTGACTAGTGGTGCAGATGGTAGCACTGTTAGGGAGGCGCGGGTAGGTAGCTTGGTTGCTTTTAGTGAGTAGCAGGTAGGTAGCTGGGTGACAGTTAGAAGGGGAAGCAGGGGAAATAGGGAGAGGCAGGTCATTTCTGAGCTGACACATCCCAATAGATTTGCCATGTTGAGTGAAGATATTGGAAATGTCAGGGCAGAAATGGCAAGGCTGGGGGAGACTAATTATTCTAGCAGCCACAGGAATAGTTCCTCCAGCAGAGTGGGGACTCAGGATGCTCAGATAAAAAGAAAGATTGTGGTGGTAGGGGACTCCATTATTAGGAAGGTAAATAGGGCAATCTGTTGCCAGGACCGCACAGTTTGTTGTCTGCCGGGTGCTCGGGTTCGGCACATTGCGGATCGGGTAGACAGATTGTTGGAGGGGGGGGGGGGGCTGGGATTGACCCGGCAGTCTTGGTACACGTTGGCACCAATGACAAAGTTAGAGAAAGATGGAGGGTCCTAAAAAATGATTACAGGGATCTAGGCCAAAAGCTAAAGGCAAGGACCTCCAAGGTAGTATTTTCAGAAATACTACCAGTGCCATGCGCTACCACATGGAGACAGTCAGAGATTAGGGAGGTTAATGCATGGCTAAGAAAGTGGTGCAGGAAGGAGGGGTTTGGGTTTTTAGAGCACTGGGATTCCTTTTCTGAGAGGTGCCAACTATATTCTAGGGACGGATTGCACCTCAATGAAGAGAAGTCTTCTGTGCTGGGCGGAGAATGCTAAAAAGGTTGGAGGAGATTTTAAACTAGGATGGAGGGGGGAGGGGAATAAAACAGATAATGATCTAAATGGAATAGAGAAGGATACAAGGTGGTATGGAGGTAGAATGGGGGCAAGTGCGAGTTTGACAAGCAGTGAGACACCCATAGTAAATACAGATAATACTAGAAAACTTCTAAAGACTAAACCAAGTGGGCGCAGAAAGGAAGGAGCAGATAAGATAATTGTACAGGCTGAAAAAAAACTTAAATGCATGCGTGCTAATGCATGGAGCCTGACAGATAAAATGGGGGAGCTTGAAATAATAGTTGCAAGGGAGCAGTATGATATCATAGGCATTACTGAAACATGGTGGGATGAAACTCTTGACTAGACAGTTAATTTAGAGGGTTATTTCCTTTTTCGGAAGGATCGAACAAATAGAAAGGGAGGTGGAGTATGTTTATATGTAAAACCGGATCTAAAACCTATTATAACGGATGATGTCTATGAAGGGAATGATGAAAATGTAGAGACTTTGTGGATAGAGATTAGCAGTGGAGGTAAAAGTATAAAGAAAATGTTTGTGGGAATATGCTATAAACCACCAAATATCTGTGAGATTGAGGAAGCTAAAATACTTTTGCAAATGAAGAAGGCATCAAAACTGGGTCATGTTTGCATAATGGGGAATTTTAATTATCCAGAAATAGACTGGGGCAATGAAATTAGCATTACAACAAATGGAAACAGGTTTTTGGGGGTGCTTGAAGACAATTATATGACCCAAATTATTGAGGATATAGGTGGATAACAAAAGATACAGGTAATTTCCTTTTTCAACAATTCCTGATCACTCCGGTTTTATACATACTTCCGAAGGTGCATAAATCGCTTACCGCGCCACCCGGAAGGCTAATCATCTCTTTCCACGCTTGATATTGAATCCATTTTTATGTTGTTCCCGTGACATTAGTCTCTAGACTAAATACATGGTCAGAACTGTTATAGGGATCAACAATAGCGGCAAATTAATGGACTGAGACAAAGAGGAATAAGCCATTTTCGACGACTCTAATTAAGATCCAGCGTGGTCTAGCTGTATTTTCAGTGCAATTTTTGACTACCGCTCTTCAAGGCGTTTCAAAAACGTTTATGATAAAGTCGATACTGAAGTAATTCATGTGGTATGAACTACAAGACAATTGCATTGCTGACACTGTTGCTGGGATTATTATCTGTGTCGAAATGTATCATACCCAATAGCAACAAGCCCGAACTAACACAGTCTGATATTGATCAGCTCACTATACCTATATCTCTCTATAGGATCACAGTACTGCCTCAGTTAAAACACTAAAGTATAACTGACATGGATGTTAAATAGACAGCAGAGCTCATATCTATATAGATGGTCCTCTGAGATACAACTGACTGTATTAGCACCTCTGTATGTTTTTTTTTTAAAGGTTTGAATGATATATGTGTGTGTTTTTAATGAGTATTTAAACTAATAAAACTTTATTATTTTGTTGGACTTATTGGTCTCTGTAAGGCTACTATTTCCCTATACAGGTAATTTTCCTGTTGGATCACTGTTACCCAGTTCATTCGTTTCTGGCACTGAGTGCTACAGTACATATAATTGGGACCCTTTCTGATCCTTCTTGGATAATACTGTTATAAACATATTTATCTATCCCCTATAAGCACCTGCCTAGTATTTGTGTATTTTACGTATACTAACGGACGAGCGGTCTCATCCCCTTTAACGCTTAATCAAAAGATAATCATTTACTCTTGATGAACCCTTTGTGTTGAACCGCATTGAGTCTGAGAGACTGAGAGAAAGAGCCTGACCTGTGACTCTCCCTTTTATGGTCGGATCATCCAGGACCTCTTGCTCACCCGGGACACCAGTGGTCACGTAGCACACCAATACATCTATGCGTGTAAGAGCGTGGATGCAATGAGATTTGAAACTGAACTGCTTTAATCTCCTGCAATCTGTTTTACATTTTATACATTTCATTAAAAAAAGGATCCGCATGGGAGTGCACATTCCTTATAATGTTATTAATAAAATAGTTTTCACTTATCATCTGCACTATTGCATTCCTCTCTGTTGTTCACTGGCTGGTTATAAGGACACCTTTAAGTTATAAGTTGGCTGGTTATAAGAACATCTTTAAGAACGTCCCTGCTGGTGTTTGCCACAGTTTTGGATTTTGCCTTTTATATTTAAAGAAAATGTGAGTAGTACCAACTACCAACATAAGGACTCCGATAAGAAGGATTGTACCTCGGGAATCAGTAGTTCTCTGGACCTGAAAGTACTGTTTCCAGCTCCAGAGACCCCGTGCTTCAATCCTGCTGTACAGTATGTAATACAAATTAAAAATGTAATATTAAACTGTGCAGGGAGTGACAGAGAGAGGGACCACTTCTCTCTGCTCTCTCTGCACAGTTCTTCCAGCTCTTCCAGACTGGTAGCAGCCCAATAGGTTTAACGCAGCGAAATTCCCATTAAGAAGCAAGGACCCCTACTGTGTTAATCCTTATGGGAAATTCCCCCTGAGATTGGCTGTGATGCGTTTGGCCGCAATCATGGCCACACTTGGCCTGTGGTCCACCCGCTGCAAGTGACATGCAGGGGGAACTTGGATCGCGCTACATCAGTATATTTTATGGCTTAAAGCATTATACTGTGCTAATAAATAGTATGTGTTTTTATGTGCCTAGAACATTTAATTCCAACTCTTTTTGTATTGGTTTTTATTTACCTATTACTTGGCTAGCATAACACCTTGATAATTTGTATGGATTATATCAGGAAAAATAGACAAATGAAAACCTTCAAAGTATTTTTTCATCCCCCGCCCCAGGCAATATAACAAATAAACTACTTTATATGAATAACAGAGATTTCTCTTAAATTATTTGTAAACAATACTGGGAATTCATAGGGTATAGAATCATATCTCTTCTAATTGATCTCAATAAGTATTAAATGCACTGACAATATTTGGATAGATGAATGCTGCTAATAAATACAGTATCATGTTACTTTTTAATGTGATGCCTCAGTAACCCCAGGCCTGTAGGAACGTTCTTACTTTTATGTAGATGCTACGGTGTGATTTCCCTTGACATTATACACATTTAGAGTGCATATGAACAGAAAATCCTTGATTTTCAAAAATATTAAAACTAATTGAATTTTGAAGTCTATATGTCCAGTAACATGTTAACCCAAAAATGTTTTTATTGATTATAGAAACATTTATAAAGAAGATTAAATTGTACAACAAATGGTCAAAACATATTTAAATGCACTGAATACATGAAGGTAAATAGCCGCTATATGGAAGTTAATCTTATAGAATTACCATTCTAGAAAAGCAAAGACGAGAAAAAGGAAATCACAAGAAAATGAAAAAGAAAGAAAATACTCGTTGCACATACATGCACTCTGAGAATATTATTATATTACATTCCCTTACAGTATATAATACAAAAATGTATTTAATCCTTATAAAATTCTATCCATCGGGAACATATTAATTACACTTCCCATAGAATCTATTTTTGTGTTAGTGAGTTTTTCCATAAACAACAGGTTCCGTATGTGTTTGAGCAAAAGATCTAAGAGATGACCATACGGATTTTTTTCCGGAAAGCTGCTAATTTGAATTATGCAGCAGTTAATACAGTACATGTGTAATAATTTTAGATTTACAGCAGGGCCCAGGGTTTACGGTGGCTTCCGTTCCAAAGGCCCGCCGTATAGTGAAAATCGCTGGAAAGCGAATCCGGCGATTTTCAGTGCTGCGCATGTGCAAACCGGCATTTTTGCCATTCTGCGCATGTGCGACATGCGGTCTGCATGCAATCGGCGGTCTGCGCATGCACGCCGGGCGCACCCGCCCATTCTGTGCATGCGCAATTTTAAATTCAACATGGCGGCGCCCTTTTCGGTGCCGCCGTATCAGCGGATCGCCGAAAAGCGTAGCGCCGAGAAGCGGGGCCCTGCTGTATTTAAATAGGTATTCCATAAGGGAAATCCCAAAGTTAAATGAGAACAAGATCAAGAGAGATATAAAATCCTTAAATGAATGAGAAACGTTTCTGACCTGCATCCCAATATTTAGTTATAACAAGGGCCGGGCCACCTTACAATATGTGCATCATAGTACCAGCATGAACAAGTAGCTGCCAACAAAGGCCAGAGGCAGTAGGTTATATTGTCCCCAGTCTGGAGGGACTTAAATACCATCTCATCAATATTTTTTAAGTATTTTAATTAATATGCATAGGTAAGGAGCTTTTATTATAACATAGACAGATATCCCCCAAGTCTACTGCTCTCCCCTGAAGCCCCATTCCATGATCTTTATTTAAAAGCAGACCACTCCCACTTCCTGGTTGTCAGTTCAATGTGCCTTGTGCATAAATAGGAGCAGGCCTGAGAAACCTGGGAGATATATGACAGTGGAGTTCACCAGCATCTGTTTTAGTTTAATGCTAAAGCTGCTGCTTTAAGTAGCAGATGTTATGGGTTTTGATCCTGTTGGGCCTGACACCAGTCAGTATTAGCCTTATGGAAATATTTTAGGTGGTGTGGGGTGTGACTCATTTGAATGTACAGTACTGCCTGTCTCAGCATATATTCCAGGTACATTAGATGTGCTCTTTTTTGAGCACAGAGGTTTCTCCCTATGTTATTTAGAATTATGTTTGATGGGATATATATTCAACTTGAGACACTACTAAATTGAACTCCTATACCCTTCCCCTCCCTCTATCCCTCGTCATCCTCCACCACCACACAAAAGCCCTATGTCAGGCTTTGGAGGGAGCTTGCAATTCATACTGTATCTCACCCTGTTGAAGTGACGACAAAACAAATGTGAGTTATTTGAAGTGATTTAGTCAGAGCGACAGGAGTTCACCTACTGTAGATTGAAAAAAAAATTTAGTTTGTCATTCCGCTTGGAATAGCAGACCTGGAATGAAACCGCTTCTAAAAAACTTTTTGTGCACAGTTTGAACATGCGAGAAGGGCTTGCAGAATAGCAAAACAAAATAATCCACTTGGAAAGGACTCATTCTACATGGATTTGCACAACTCGCCACTACTTACTTTAATGTTTTTATACAGTACTTTAACTGATTTCAGTGGTAGGCAATTGTTCAGATGTAAAATACATTATAGTTCTGCACTGTACCTTTTAAACACAAGACATCATATTTTTTCATAGTGACACTTGGAGACACCAAGAGTGGGCGAAAGATGGAGATAGGTTTGTATAAGACACTATTTCTATAAAGTTGTTCAACACCTCCATCACTATGTTTATACTACTAGAATGTATACTTGGTTAACTAAGAGCAACAATTTAACCCGCAACCCCCAGCTAGAAATGTAAAACCTGTGTGATCGACAGTTAGAGGTATGCAGAATGAGTAATTGATTCTATCTTCTATCATTGCGTGACTCTTACAGACTGATTTCGTCTCGTAGGATTCATACAGTGGGAGTCCCATTCAGAAGCAGTGACCAATGCTGTGTTAATTACTGTATGATGGGCCATTAGTCTAGTTACAAGGATTCTGCAAAGACGCGCATGCTAGCACCGTTCCCTTGGCGGAATATGTGTAGACTGAGTGACCATCCATCGCGATACATCTGTATCATCATTCTAAGACTGCAGGCACTGTACACCCCACAAAGCTCACCGCTATCCCAAGGAGCATCCCCACATTCAAATCAGGAGTTCAAATCAGGAAATCTATAAGTATAAATATAAATAAAGTTTGGTTATTGTCAAGAATAAAACAAGCACAAACAACAGCACAGATCTACAATGTTTTAGACAGCCTGAGATTCTCGACTCCCTGTCCTGGCAGAGGCAAACAGAGGCAAAATAAAGTAAAAATAAAGAAAATCTTGCCCTGACCTGCCTGCAGCTGCAACGTGGCCCATTCAATTGTTTTATTGACATTTGTTATCTATTTAATTGGCTATGTCCTGTATTTTATTTTGCTATGTGGTGTGTTTTATTATGATATGTGCTGTGTTTTATGTTGCTGTGTTTTATTTTGCTGTATTTGATTTTGATATGTGCTGTATTTTATTTTGCTGTATACACATACGGATACCGCACTGCCTAATCCAATAATAGTGTAGTGAAGGTAGTGTTATGTTAGAGGGGTGCTGAGGGAATAAACGTGATATCTATACAAAAAGAGAAAGAATCCCTTTATAACAAGCACTCTCCCTCCACTAATTAAATTCATTTTATTATAGTAATACACTAAGGGGCCTATGCAGAGAGCGGCGAGAAGCCCTATCTCGCCAGTTATTTGCCAAATATGCCTACAGCAATTTAGTAAATGGCGAAAAACTGGCGAGATGAGGAAAATCCGCCAGTTTTGGTTTCTTGAAAAACAAACTCGCCGCGCGGGTGGCAAGAAGCAATATTTCGCCAGTTTTAAAACCCGCCGTATTCAAGTAGCCCCGATCAGCATCTCGGCGCTGATCGCGGCTATAAAATGGAGAGATTATCTCCAAATCGCTCCGTCAACAAAAGTTGGCAAAAAGCTGGAGCTGAACGGCGATAGGGGAAATATAAAAAAAAACAGGCCCTTTTCCTGGCTCGGATTGATGCAGGGGGGCTCCAGAGCTGATACCCAGGAATATCAGCACCGAAGCCGCCCCCGACATGCATCCGAGGCAGGAAAAATGCATGCACAGCCCACTTCATTACCTTAGCGGCTAACCGCTAAGGCAATGAAGGGGTTAAGCCACCGTGCCAGCTTCATTGTGGGTAGCGGGGGGGTGTGAAGGGGGTATTTAGCCCTTGTTGTTTGTTTAGGGCTTGCGGGGGGTTGCGGGTGCACTTAACACCTTCACGACCGTAGCAGTTAATACCGCTACGGTCATGAAGGGGTTAAGGCCTCCCGCTACCCACCCGCAAGCCCTAAACAAAAACCGTTGGGGCTAATACCCCCTTCACCCACACCCGCTACCCAAAATTAAAAATACTCACACACAGCAGCCCCACACTAAATAAATAAAAATATAAATCTAAATAAATAAATGAATATAAATAAATAAATGAATATAAATAAATAAATATATATATATGAAAAAAGGAAAGAAAAAGAAACAGGCGCACACCTAGTGCATTACCATAATAAAAATTGTATTAGAGGAACATAAAATCTATAAAATGCCCATTCACAAAAGTACAGCAATCAATAGCGTGTATGAGATAGGCTCTCATGTGCCAACAGCTCGATCATCAGTGTCCAGTTCAGGTTTAGTGGCATCGTCACGTGACCTTCTCTCGTGCAGCCGAAACCGGAAACGGAACTCCTCGCAATCAGTGTTCAACGATAGAGGTCCCTCCAGGGAAAAATGCCTTGAAAGTTCTTTGAGTTGTTGCCAAACGGCCGTAAAGACACACAGGAGCCAAAATCTGACTGCAAGCAGCAGCAGTGTTCATGGGCAAAATGGCGGCCGCAATCTAACCACGCCCTACGCGTTTCGTCATCGATGATGACTTCTTCAGGGGTACCCTCTAAACGTCTGTCCATGGTATTTATAAGGAGGTAATTACACATAATTAGACAACATATGATTGAATCAATAATTGATAGAACACATGGTAATGGCATATATAACAATTGGTAACATATTTAACAAATGAAATCACATTATATTGTGAGGACACCATTGAGTACAAGACTAAGAATTACACAGATATAAATCCTACTTATATAATAACAGTCATATATTCTTGTTTACATTAAATATATTGGTAAATAATTGAATAGTAAAATGTTTGCCTATGAACTAAGAATAAGATATGCTAATTTCAATGTTCCAAAAAAGGAATGATGGTTATAACTATACAATAAAAGTAATACAATATAAAGAAATATGTTTGGATGAATATAAATTAATCAATTACAGTTATAACTATACAACAAAGTTAATAACTAAACAGATAGAGTTATATACGAAAGTGAATATTGTTTTGTTTTATAATGAATTCTAAATGTTGTTACACCAATTAACAATTGAACCTTAATTGGATAGAGATAACAAATATCAAAATACTCTCATATCAGATGAATATTAGATATATTTGAAGTTTAGGTATATTTAAATTATAAGGGATAGCAAATGAATTTTATAGGCTAATCAACTATAATGAAGGTTTGTACACCTTTAAATAATAATGATCAATACCCAGTAATTAAGTATAGTAACATATACAGTATAACGATTATATAGTAAATTACTGTTGTCCCAAATTAATTACCTATTTTGTAGATCCCAGCATGGAGTCAGAGGAGGTACAATAGATGGATCCAAAGCAAAGACAGAGAAGAAGTATGGCTCACCAATGTTGTGTGTGTGTATAAGTATATATGTGTATATAATATTGTGAATGTGTGATAAATATCTATGTGATGTGTAAATAAAGTTAATTGTGATATGAATGTGCAATGATGGTTGTATGAATATTGAATAGTGAAAAATATGCTTAATATATGTGTGTTAGGATTAGAAAAATAAAAAATTATAATTTTGTGCAATATGATCTTGGTTGAAATAATAAAGATGTATTGAAAAATATATAGATGTATTAGAAAATAATAAATTATTAAAAAATATATAAAAAAATATATTGAAAAATTGTTGAGTGACCATTTGTGAAAGTAAATCGTATAGAGCAAAATGCCTTATACCCTACAATCCGACTTCTCTATGGCATATAAAATACTCTAGTGATATAGGGCGGATTATAATGACCAAATGAACGACCATAGCCCAGAGGGAATGCTATGCATTCAACCCAGACCTCTGGAGGACCACCCATAAATAGTGTTCAAACTATGGTGCTGATGTCAATCTGATGTCAATATGGTCATTATGTCCCTTAGGGTGTGTTGTATCTAGAATATACATCCAGTATGTTTCTCGTGTACATAACTTATAACATATTTCTTTATATTTTATTACTTTCATTGTATAGTTATAACCATCATTCCTTTTTTGGAACATTGAAATTAGCATATCTTATTCTTAGTTCATAGGCAAACATTTTACTATTCAATTATTTACCAATATATTTAATGTAAACAAGAATATATGACTGTTATTATATAAGTAGGATTTATATCTGTGTAATTCTTTCTCTTGTACTCAATGGGGTCCTCACAATATAACGTGATTTCATTTGTTAAATATGTTACCAATTGTTACAGTATATGCCATTACCATGTGTGTTCTATCAATTATTGATTCAATCATATGTTGGCTAATTATGTTTAATTACCTCCCTATAAATACCATGGACAGACGTTTAGAGGGTACCCCTGAAGAAGTCATCATCGATGACGAAACGCGTAGGGCGTGGTTAGATTGTGGCCGCCATTTTGCCCACGAACACTGCTGCTGCTGCTTGCAGTCAGATTTTGGCTCCTGTGTGTTTTCACGGCCGTTTGGCAACAACTCAAAGAACTTTCAAGGCATTGTTCCCTGGAGGGACCTCTATCGTTGAACACTGATTGCGAGGAGTTCCGTTTCCGGTTTCGGCTGCACGAGAGAAGGTCACGTGACGACACCACTAAACCTGAACCGGACACTGATGATCGAGCTGTTGGCACATGAAAGCCTATCTCATACACGCTATTGATTGCTGTACTTTTGTGAGTGGGCATTTTATAGATTTTATGTTCCACTAATACAATTTTTATTATGGTAATTTTATGGGTTCCTGTGCCTGGTGGATTGGTTCGTGAGTAAGCTGTTCAACGGGAGTCGGTGGGGTCAAGTAATGGTAAGTGAACTAAAGAAATGTATTTTATTTAACTTGATTTTTATTTTAAAGGCTTTTTACATGTGTATATTTTTAATTCTTTGCTTTATCATTTCTTGCCACTGTATGTATGTATGTATGTATGTATGTATGTATGTATGTATGTATGTCTAGAGAGATATATACATACAGGGTAAGAAATTATGTTGTTTTCAAAGCTTAATTTGCTGTATTTTAAATTAAATTGGCTATGCTGCTATGCTTAAATGTGTGTATAATGTATTTTAAAATTAGATAGATATAATTGTTGCTATTGTATGGTGTAGTTTAGGTCAGGGTAAGGCTTGCTTTTCTATATTGTATTCATGTTGGTACTTATATTTGTTCACAGGATAAATTGTTCTGTTCAACGCTTGAATTAGTTAATTGTTTAATTGTTAGGGATGGAATGTAGATTGTTAAGGGATGTAATTAATGAATGCTAATTGATGTATGTTTACTGGATTGGTTACAATTGTATACTTGTTTAGAGGTATTGTTTTTTGTTTTGAATGTTATTGTTAACATTCATTTGCAGAATGTATATGGTGCATAGTTTGTATGCATCATATATACAATGTAAATGCAATGTTTTGATTGTCATTTGAGGTTTTGGATTGGCATTTGAGGATTTTGATTCAGATTCAGGATTTTGTAAGATCAGATAGGATTTTTAAAGGGAATTGATTTTATTGTAGTGTAACTGTATGGAGAAGTGTTATTTGTAGTACAGCATGTTTTTGATAACACTTCTACATTTATTTGTATATTGGTTCATCATGTGTGTGTATCTCTCTCTCTCTCTCTCTCTCTCTCTCTCTCTCTCTCTCTGTATGTGTATATATATATATATATATATATATAGTTGCATGATGAAGCCTCTGTACACATTCATGGGTGAAGGGTGGGTATCGGGCCAGTGTGGCTTAACCCCTTAATTACCTTTGCAGTTATTATCCGATAAGGTGTTTAAGAGGTTAATTGATATCTGAATGTAATTGCAATGTATTGGCTTTGTATTGGCTATGTATTTTGTGGGCAACGAAAGACCAGGATTTTGCTGGCGACGGGGCTTCTTATTGATGAGGTCAGTAGTACTTTATTTATTTGAATATGCTAGTTAATGTGTTTAATAATGGGCAAATAATCTATTATCCCTATCTGGATAATAGTTATTTTGCACATTATTGTACTGTAGGTTTGGGGGGGGGGGGTTTATGTATTGAATGTATAGGCCAGGTTTATTTTTTTTACATTCAGGGTTTGTTCCGTGGTTCTGCGTGAGACCTCTGAAGACCACCTGCGGTCTCCTCGGGTATCTCACGGGTATCAGGCTGGTGGTTCCACGGGTGACACCTGTAGGGATGAAGTGGTGGCCTCACATCTGGGGGGGCACCGCGGACCCGTAGTTTGTGGGGATGAAGCGGTGGTCCAACATCCGTGGGGGCACCGTGGACCCATAGGTGCAGGGATGAAGCAGTGGTCCCACATCCGTGGGGGCACCGCGGACCCATAGTGAGCACTCGTGAGTTCCCCAGACCCCCGTGGGAACCACCCGAGGCCCCACAGACACCTGTGGGTCTGACCCGGGCTCCCAGACATCTGCGGGCCTACCGTGGTGACCCAATTGTGGCCCACAGTGACCCAAGGAGACCACCTGGGGGCCATGGCGCTTGGCGGGACCCACCAACAGGCCTCCAGAACCTGTTTGAAATGAGCTGCTGGTACCCTGTAGGTCTGTCAGGTGCCCCGGCAGCCCACCGGGGACTCGCGTGGGGCTGTGTTATGAACCCTGTTTGTAAAATGATAAATCATGTATTTATGGGGGGGCACAGGGGGTGGGTAATGTATTTAATAAATAGAATGATGTTTATTGTGGGGCAGTGTATTGTTTTTATTGTGGGTACTGGGGGTGTGTGGGGGGGGGGTATTTTCCCCAAGGGTATGTGGGTAGGCCTCCCTTGTGGGTAGTGGGTGAGGGTGGTTAGGCCTCACGGGGTGGGGGTTAGTGTGGGATGGTATGTAGGCATCCCGAGTGGTGGGTGAGGGTGGGTTAACCCCTTAATGACTGTAGCGGCTAATAACCGCTATGGTGATTAAGGGGTTAGGGGACATTACTTTGTATGTTTTCATTCTTGTGTCTGTTTTGCAGCAGCGGAGGGGACATGGGCAGGATGAAGATGAGGATGGCCTTCATCGTGGCAACCGGAAATGGGTAAGTGCTATATGTATTTAATGTATTTATTGTTGTTTATATATTTTAAATACACAGGGGGTGTATGTTGTTTATTGCAATGTTTATTGGGGGCAATTGTCCCCAATAAACATGCTATTCTGCCTTAACCCTTCATTGCCTTAGCGGCTGTACGCTATGGTAATGAAGCAGCATTTCTGTATTTTAATAATATTGTGCGGGAGCAGGGTGTCTCCTGAGCTGAACCGCATTGACTTGTGGCTCAGAGACCCCCTGCTCACAGTACACTATTATTAAAAATACATTCATGTTGCTTCGTTACCGCAAAGGTAAGGAATGATTGTTTATTGATATGGGTGTTTTATTCATAGTGTAGATGTGCAGAGGGTCTCCGGAGCTGAACCGCTTTGGATTTAGGTCCGGGGACCCCCTGCTTCCCGAGATACAGGCCCCTTTAGGGGGTGCCGGTATCCCTCTGCTTTGTTTACATGCCGCGGTCACGTGATCGGGACCTTTAAATGCAGAGGGATACCGGCACCTCATAAAGGGATCTGTATCTCAGGAAGCAGGGGTTCCCCGGACCTGAATCCAATGCGGTTCAGCTCCGGAGACCCCCTGCACATGTACACTATGAATAAAAATGTATTTTAAATCATTTTTAATGTGCCGATGTTTGCGCAGAGAGAACAGCGGATCTCTCTCTGCTGCAGACACATCTCGC
This sequence comes from Ascaphus truei, assembly GCF_040206685.1. Taxonomy (NCBI): domain Eukaryota; kingdom Metazoa; phylum Chordata; class Amphibia; order Anura; family Ascaphidae; genus Ascaphus; species Ascaphus truei. Next base: position 236,536,253 of record NC_134483.1, read on the forward strand.
CAGGGGACGGCTTAACGGCAGCTTCTCGCCAGGCAGCCGTCTCGCCACCGGTTACTAGCCATTTTTTCAAATGGTGATGGCGCATTCGGCCCTTCCTGCATACATCGAGGTTAACACGCCAAAAACATGGCGAATTCAAACCCTGGCGAATGCAATTTTTCGGATCTTTCTGCATAGGCCCCTCAGAGAGAAACAACAAAAGAGAGAATAAATCCTAAATGATGCTAATGTGCTTGATAACACTTTCACATTGAAAGTGTCACAGCTGGAACATTCGTCAGGTCAATTTAATGTAATATATCCTTAATGTATCACAGCATGAGTAGTCCAATTGGATGTACTGAATTCTAGATATCTCCAAAGAATCAAAAATATTGTAATATTCGGCACTGATATTCACATTATTTCAGTACAGAATAATCTTGTGCCCACCTGATGATCATATAAATTGGTACATAGTTAACCATAAAGAGGGCACAGATTCATACACATGAGTATGATATGAGATTGTGTGGCTTTGCAGAGTTACACCAAGGAAAAACTCCCCATAGTCCATAAGCAATGAGGCAATTAAGGTTGCAGCTGCTGTATCACGCTGCAACTATGGACATAATGTTGTAAATAAATAAAAAACTCCCCGTTCAGAGGAGAAGGGGAGAGCAAAGAGGGGGGGGATGGGGGAGAAGGGGTCGAGAGGGGAGGGAGTTGGGTATGTAACCCGGCACCTGTGTCGGTAAACTGAATCACCAGAGAGGCTGTTGTACCGGACTGCGAAGCACTGTAATGTAGATAAATCTCCCCTCTGATACTAGCTATTACTAATGGATGCCTCCTGGGACCCACAACTTAGTTTAACTCACTGCAATACTAAATTAGAAAGTAGCTGCATATTCCAAACGCTGATACACGGAACTAGCACAGACCGTAGCCTATTGCTGCGGTCGCATCACTGACGTCACTGTGGCTTCGTCATCAGAACCCGACACGTGTTTCGTTCCCATGGGAACTTCTTCGGGATGAAAAAGTGATGCGACCGCAGCAGTATATGCATATACGTGTCATTGAGGGACAGAGATTGTTATCAGATGCTCCCAAATGACCCAACCACTAAATTCAAACTTAAATTTGATGGCATGATCAATGAGGCAGCCTCACAGGGTATCATCACAGTTAAACAGAGAGAGGGTCTCATCTTGAAATTCCCGGTAGTTCCTACTATTTACATGCTGCCAAAAGTCTATAAGGACATCTCCCGTCCACCTGAATGACCTACTGATACAGACACCAGTATTAGAAAACTTTCCTGGGAAATTCTGGGAGGCAAGAGTTCTAATACTCGTGGCTGCATCTGTATAGTGTCTGGCATAGGGTTTTTTTGTGAGCCCATCTGCTGTTTCCTTGATCATTTATTTAATAACTTTTATTGAAACTCTGCCATCCCATCTCAGGGACACGATAGATGTGCTTCTGAGATTGGACCAGCTTGCCCTGGACAGATGTACCATGCTCCCGACATGTGACGTAGAATCTCTCTACACCTATATACATCACAAGGATGGTCTGTGGGCAGCACAGTACTTTCTGACCAGGGGAAATCTGGCAGTAGATCTGGTTAGAGTTTCTGATAGATGTATTAGAAATTGTGCTGACACAATTATTTTGTTTTTAAGTGTCAATTTTATTTACAGCTCAGGGGTACGGCAATGGGTGCTTCTTGCACACCCTCCTATGCCGACCTTTTCCTAGGATATTGGGAGAGGGAGATGGTCCTTGAGGATGATATTAATCCAGGCATTCAGCATGTTTTAATATGATTAAGGTTTATGGATGACATCCTTATTATCTGGGATGGGCTGCCTCAGGCCCTCAAGATGTTCATCGAGATCCTTAACCATAACTCACTTAACATAAGGTTGACTAGCACTGTTGGTCAAGAAGCAGTAGAATTTCTTGACCTTAGAATTAACATCAATCAGGATTGGAGTGTCTGACGGACATTTATCGCAAGGATACTGCGACCTAGTCGATACTCCATGCATTTAGTGAACATCCGGCACATCAGATTAAGGGGGTGCCGGTTGGTGAATTCTTAAGGTTAAAAAGAAATTGTGCAACAGAAAATACCTTTAATTTCAGAGCCAATGAAATGAGATCATGCTTTCAAGATCGCTGTTACTGTAAGGCCGAGTCCACGGTCCCTGCTGGCGTGCTGAGGCGCGCTGAGGCGCAGGGAAAGCGGGTGCTTTCCCTGGCCTTGCGGTTGCTTACCGCAAGCGCTCTCAGCAGCCGTCAGGGGGCGGTCCGGGGGCGGTCCGGGGGCGGTCGCGTCACTGGCCGGGGGCGGGCCAGTGACGTCACGGAGCTGGTTCGCCCTCATTGGGCGAACCGCTCACGTGACCGGCCTGTCTCGCCGGCAAGCGGGGGAATTTTAAATTCCCCCAAGACCTGCGCTTCCGCAAGCGCGCGTAAGCGCAGGTGAGCCCCTACTAAAGCCGCTCTAATTGCGGCTGTAGGGGCTCAGTGCTGAGCGGGAGCGCGCCTCAGCGCGCTTCCGCCAGCAAGCAAGTAACATGGCCGAGGCCTAACACTGTAATCAGAAGAGGCATGAATATCACCAAGGCAAAATCATGTAGTTCACTTTTGGTACCTACAGTAAAGTGGTGTACAAAAACAAAAAGGACACAACTATTAGGTTTATAGCAACTTTCGACAGAAAATGGTCTATATATAGAGAAGCCATTCAAAAACATTGGCATATATTAATGACCGATCCAGATCTACAGAAGGTTCTGGGAGAATCTTTTAATATGGTGAGTCATAGAGCTCCTAATCTATCTGATAAGCTTGTTAGGAGCCACTACAGTATCAGCAAGCCAACCAATTTTTTATCTAAGGAGATACGTAATGGGTTCTCCACTTGTAAGTCCTATTCAGCATGCCAATGCATGCAAGCAACCAGTTTATTCTTTGATTCCAAACGTACAACTAGATATGAAATCCATAAAGTACTTAACTGCAAATCTAAGGTAGTGGTTTATTACCTCACTTGCCCCTGCCTGATGATTTACATTGGAATGACGACACAAGAGCTAAACTTTCATGTCTTAGAGCATGTTAGAAACATCAAGAATAATGAGCGAGACCAATCTGTGATGAGAAAAATTACTACTGATGTGAGACACTTTAAGTTGAGACACAATTCCAATCCGAATCTCCTTAGTGTATTCGCTATTGACCATGTCTCATTAGGTATCTGGGGTGGTGATGTTGACAAGGCATTATTACAACGGGAATGCCACTGGATTATTAAACGTGGGACCCTTCTGCCACATGGCATGAACGAATACATGGGTTTTGCCATGGTTTTGAAAATCCAACTTCACCTTGATAACCTAGTGGTTTGACCAGTGATTCCCAACCTTTTTTGTTCAAGGAGGAACCCTTGAAGTATTTCGTAAAATTTTGGGGGACCTCTATCTGGATGACACATGTTCGACAGGGGTAAATCAGAAAATAGACGCGTAAAGCAGTAGGGTTAATAAATAATAATTATCTCATGCATTTGAATAAACAATGTATACATATTTTGTAATGATTTTGGTTTAATATACTGTAATTGTTTTTTATAAAGTCGTTAATAAAAAAACAAGTTACATTTGTATGTTTTATAATACATTCACAATTAACTTCTGGCTTGTCCTGGATACAGGGTCGTCGCTTTGCCACAATCACTGTCCTGCGCGTTAAAACCATAATAATTATCTTTATCATCATCACCATCCTCATATCTCCCCCAGAAACTTATTATTATCCTCATATACCCCCCTGCATCTCACATCACCCCCCCTGCATCTCACATCACCCCCCAGCAGTTCACAATCAAAGCAGCAGAAGCCACCACAGATCACCCTCTCCCCACCCCCCAAGAGCTCACAACCAAATTAGCAGCAGCAGCCACCATGGATCACCCTCTCCCCGCCCCCCCAGAAGCTCACAACCAAAGCAAAAAGAACGATTCCTGCACTCCTACCAATTAGGCTAAAATAAATAATAATCTTATGGAAAAGGGTAATTTTGTTAAACCCCTTCGCCAAAGCATTTATAAGCCTGCATGCCACGACTAGGTATACCCGTATGCAGGTACTTACACTGAATATATGTAATAATTGTCCCATGGACTGGTGAAAAAATCTGTGAAATCCCTGAAGGGGTTAAATAAAGCATAAGCATATGGGAGTAGTGCAATTAAAAGCTGTCAAACAAAGCAGCAGCAGCAGCCACCGTGGATCACCCTCTCCACCCTTCCTCAGCAGCTCACAACCAAAGCAGAAGCAGCAGCCACCACGGATCACCCCCCCCCAGCAGCTCACAACCAAAGCAGCAGCCACCACGGATCCCCCTCCCCAGCAGCTCACAACCAAAGCAGCAGCCACCATGGATCACCCCCCCCAGCAGCTCACAATCAAAGCAGCAGCCACCATGGATCACCCTCTCCCCCTCCCCAGCAGCTCACAACCAAAGCAGCAGCAACAGCCACTACACACGCTCTATAGCAGTAGGCACCAGAAGTGTCATACTCCTAGAGCACACTCCCATGAGGGAGGAGGGAGGAGGGAGGAGGGAGGAGGGAGGAGGGAGGAGGGAGGAGGGAGGAGGGAGGAGGCAGAGCCAGGAAAGCAGTGAGTGCGGGCAGCTAGGTGGAACCCCTGGGAATGCTACGCGAGACCCTGGTTGGGAACCACTGGTTTAGACTCATCTCAGCTATTTATAATTTCTCATTTGTACTTTATATTTTTTAGTAAAATTAAAATCATTAGTTTTAATTTATTTCTATTATTATTATTTTTTATTCTTTTTAACATTTCCAAATTTAGTTTTTTCAGAATTGTTATTGTTCATTCAGTGATAATATTTTGTATTAGTGTTGATCTTTTGCTATGTCTCTTCTTTAACCTATGTCATTTAAGTAAGTTAGGTATGCAGATACTGTTAGAAAAGGATTAATAGCTTTCATAGTATCTTTATCCCTTGATAAGCAGCTTGCCTAGACTGCATAGGCGGCAAAAGTCATGACCGGGGGGGCACGGCCCCCCTGGACATGATTGGGCACTGAGGAGGCTGTGGGCAGTACGGGGGAGGGGCCACGGGATTTAAGCTAGCAATTGTGAGCAAGGATGGTCACTTGCTCCTGACTGCAGCGGTTTGCGGGTCCTCTCATCCCTGCTCCTATATGGGTAGTGGAGGAGCACGCAGGGGGTTGGGGTAAGTTTTAGAAATTTCATGTTGCTGGTGGGTGCAGTGGGGCCTCCCTCGTTGTCCGGGTGGGCCTGCTCAGATGACGCTGGCACGATGCAATCCTTTCTGTGCGGGCTATTGGCTGGCCACTCCCGTCCTCCCTCTGCGCTAGGAGCAATCGGCGGGCGCGGGGAGGAGGAGAGGTCCCAAGAGCTAGGTGATGCCGAAATCAAGTGCAAAATTTTGCAGTCTTTGGCAATCAGGCGCCCCAAGCCGCTGCTGTGTGGGCTGATATATGTACAGTTACAGGGCATGTTTTACATCAGGTGGTTTGGGATATACGTACAGTTGTGTGGCATATTTTGACCCAGGTGGGACGGGATACAGGTTCAGTTGTGTGACATGTTTTGCACCAGTTTTTGGTACTGGTAGGAGCGGTATTTGTGGTTTATTCGTACGTACTATAATTGGGGGTTTTCAATATGCTGGTTGGACAGTGATGGCGGTTGTAATATACTGGTATACTTTGTGAGGGTGGTTATAATGTACTGTAATGTTGGTTATAGTGGACTAGATTACCCAGTAATGGTGGCCATATTGTATAGTAAAATTATACTGGATTTTAACAATCTTGTGAGGTTAATAAATAAATATCGCTAATAATAAATATAATATTTATAAATAAAATGATAATGGGGAAAGATGGGGTTGCAGACCGGCCTAAGACATGCAGATGAGCATACAATTATATTTGCATATTTGCTTTCCTGTGGAGGGTTTTTGTCACTTTTTTTACTCACCATAACTTAACTCAGTATTATGTTTTATATATATATATATATATATATATATATATATATATATATATATACAAAGGCAAATGTCACTCGCAATAAAGGTAGAAAGCCGGTGCTTGTCCCATATAATATTGAATAAAATGGAGATTCCTTACCAGGAAGACCAGGAGTCCAAGACCACGCAGCAAGAACCGAGACAGCACTCAGATTGATATCAAATATAGATGTATTGAAAAAAAGGCACATACAACCGAAGTTTCGGTCTTGAAACAGGACCTTTCTCAAGGGAGTGCTCTTATATATATATATATATATATATATATATATATATATATATATATATATATATACATACACATACATACATACATACATACATACATACATACATACATACATATATATATATATATATATATATATATATATATATATATATATATATATATATATATATATAGTGGTGCCATCGCTGTCCTCTAGGGGCTGAATGGGGAAGCTATTGGACTTTTTCACCACAAAGAGTTAATTTAATCCTCCTTGGAAAGGCTATTCAGGTGATAACTAATGAAGCTAATCAACCTGTTCTGAATAGTCAGGAAGTGCTTTAAAGGCTGGAAGTTGCAAGGCACAGAGAGACAGTTTTCCCCAGAGAAGGGGGAGACAGAGGATCTTCCCAGCTACCAGGAGCTGGCTAAAGAAGTCTGAGACACTGCTGAGAGACACTGCTGAGAAATTTGTGCTGAAGCAGTGACGGCTGGTTACAGAAGAACACAGGAGTTTCCCTGAGCTCCCGTGGGGTGGAATCCCAAAGAGAAGAAGGAAGGACGATAGACTGTGCTGAAGCAGGGCCATCACCAGATGGACTAAGATAAGCACAACCCTTTCTATTGTTTACAAAGACTGCTGTTACCTTATTGCTTATGCAATGTACATGTTTTGGGGCTGACAACTGGCTTAGCTGGCAGCCGGGTTAGTAAGGATTGCTGCTGAAATGTGTAGTTAGCTTTCCTAAAGGAAATAGGATTTGATTTTATTATTTGGTTTTTCTCAAAGGGACGGTGGGCCTATTCATATTATTTATCCCTGTAAATAAACCCCAAGTATAGAGAAATACAGTGTTTCCTGCCTCATTTGGGACAAAAGAGACTGCAATGTGGTGTCGGCATCACATTATGGTGGAGTTTAATGCGGGCAGTCCCTAAGGCACCAAGCAGCGGAAACTGTGGGTTTGAGCATAAATGCGGGGATTTAAAATGGCCACCCAATTGAAGTAAAAAGCAAGCAAAGCCTGTCCCACTATGAGTGATCCGCTGGGCTTACAGCATGCACAGAGGATGTGTGAAGTGTTGATGCAATAGCACCCAGAGGTCAGAAGATTTGTTAAGGTGCTGAACTCAAGCAGAAAAAAAAAAATTCTGAAGAAAGTGTAAAGTCTGCCGGTCAGTTATGAAAAGGATTGCAGTGCTGTATGTAACGTTGATGCTTTTTGCTGAAGCGAGTGAATTTGCAGATTGCAAGTGCTGTGTGTAAATGAAATAGCGCTTCCAGTAGATCAAGGTGAAGAATACACCTGAAGGTAGAAAATGGAGGAAACAATGTGTTTTATGTGTAATACACTGGCGACACACTTTATTCGAGCTCGGCTAGTCCCACGAATTCGGGTATACCCGGGTGTATTGAGGTTTGTGACTGTTTTCTGCCCGAGTGCATTGAGGTATTTTCCAAGCAGGGATTGAAGCATTTTATTCCCGCTGGCTGCAAAACTGCACAGTATATATATATATAATGCATTACAATTCATGAATTTATGCCATCTGGTAGACACACGAAGCATTGCAGCCTATTAAATCCTAATCATTATCATTTAACAGATCAGCCGCCCGTCAGCCAGGCATGAACCCAGGCTGGGAAGGCAAACGCAACGGGGCTTGTCAGAGGTGAGGAGCGGCGCATTCCAGGTATCTGCCAGGTACATACTGGGTATTTGCTCGAATAAAGTGTGTCGGTGCAGTATGCCTGGCCACACAAACAATGTCCTTTCAGGAATGGGTATCCTGGCGTGATCCCACAAAAGGAGCCGCACCAGAGATGTTTATGGTGTGAAAATCTGAACCATACCAAAGACTGCCCCTTCAGGCAGGATGACAATGACGATGATGATGATGATGATGATGATGATGATGATGATGATGATGATGACGGTGATGATGAGAGAGAATGTGTGCCCAGTATTGCTACCTTAAAGCAGAAGTTACAGCCCAGAGTGTTTGGCGCAATAGTCACGGGAACGACGACACGCCTAGAGATGACAGAGGCTGCCGCTACCACCGTGTGCAGAGAGCCGAGCGAACCAGATCGAACAAGTCCTGACTGGAGACTATGCTATGAGATGTCCCAGAAAGATGTGCAGAACTTCATCACAGACTTAGAAATTTCTCACCAAGAGGCTCGCGCGCTCAAAACAGAGCTGGAACTCTCACGCCATGAGGTCTCTGAATTGAAGGATTCTGAGGAATAGATCCTGACTCATTTAGAAAAGGTAAAAAGAGCAAATACAAGCCTGGAACAGAAAAATTCAGACTTGACTGACCAGATCAGTAAAGATGCTAAGAAGCTTCATCAAGCAGGGAAAGTGGAGAAGCAATTGATCCAGGAAAAGCTAAAGGTGCAGGAAGCACTGCAGAATGCAGAGAGGATGCAACATGTCTCCCTGGAGCAGCACAATCAAGCAGCGCACCTATGGCAGAGCCAGCTGCTAGAGCAACATGCAAGTCTGCAAGCAGCCAAGGAGAAGCAGCGAGTGCTACAGGAACGGCTGAGTACCCAGTATGTCCCCACAAACGAGCATGAGGAGCTGAGGGCCACGCTGTACACCACAAGAGCATCGCTGGTGCGGAGCTTGAAAGCCAGGTGATTCTGTATGAGAGGGAGCGTGAGAAGGTCCAGAGACTGGAGCAAGAACTGGAGGAGCAGAGAGGCAGCTCCATCTCCATGAGTCAGTATGCCAAGGAGAAAGAAGCCGGGAAAACAGAAGCAGCGGCGATACTGGCAACAAAAACTGCAGAGCTCCAAAAGATGAAGGAGGTGCTGACGCAAGCCCAGAGCAAGCACCGTGAAGAGGTGAGGGGACTTGCAGGATCAAACTGAAGTCCTGCAGATGCAGATTGCTGAGCGCAAAATACAACTCGCCGAGAGGGAGGAGGTGACCGTCCGTCAGGTGGCTTGCCTGACATTGCGCTATGAAACCGAGATGGCTGATACCCGCAAGCTGCTGGACCACACGGCCAATGAGAGGGACCGACTGCAGCTGGAGCTGGACAAGGTCTGGGAGGAGCACAGGCAGTTGCAGGTCAGAAATAGAGGTAAAGAAACAGATTTAAGCCTTGTGCTGAACCTGCTAGGAGATGTGGAGTTGCAACTAACGCCAAAGAAGATGAACTGGCAGCTGCACTGAGTGAAAAAAGAAATGCAGAAGGACAGCTTCATGACCTGAGGAAGGACCTGGAGTCTGAGCATGCTGGCCGCAAGATGGCGGAGAAACAAAAGCGTGACCTGGACGAGATACTCAAGGCTCTGAAGACTGAGCAGGACGCTACGTTGGACTCTAATGCTGCCCATCAGGAGGTTTCTCAGCTGAAGTTGGAGAAAGAGGTTACCACCATAAGACAGACACTTGGGTCACAGAAGCGGTCCATGGAAAAGAGGGCGGTAGAGATAAAGCAAGTGAGTCGCACCAGAAAGTGTGACTGCAATACCGTTGCAGTGCTACAGTCTATTTTCCACAAGGCACGGAATGGGAAGACCAAGGTGCGACATAGTAGCACAGTAAAAAGCCAGTTGTACTGCAATACCCATGGGACCCAAAGTGGATTCCTTGACAGGAAGGCAGCCGCTGTGAAGAGACAGTCGAGAATGTTCGTAAGATGAGAAAGACCTCACAGGTTGTCCAGCAACACTCCCAACGGAGTAAGTTAAGGGGACAAGGAAGAAAGGCCAAAGCCTACGAGTCTGCCGACTGTCATAGAGAGGCATCATGGTGTGCACTTGGGGTTAGTAAGACCCCCACCCAAATTGAAGTTCTGATGATAAATGATGTGAAAACCAACCCTAAAAGTACGCTGATGGAAAAAGGTCCAAAAGCCATCACCGCTAAAGCGGAGTTGCTGTCTTCACAAGAAAAGGCCAAACAAGCACTGGTGAGTGAACGCCATGAGTTAACTGAGGTCAAGGATCATCTACAGGGTAAGAGAGACTCTGAGCACAAGAAGAAGAAGGCAGAAATAGCTGATAGACGGCAGGATGCTCAGGAACATTTGAAAAAAGGGGACACAACAAAGGCGGAGCTTCAACCCTAGACTCAGGCCGGTACAAGACAGGTACCAGTCTTCAGGCCCAGATGGCCTGGCAATTACCCCAAAAAGAAAATGCCTAAATTGGAAGGCAAGAAAAAAAAAGGGGGGAGGGAAGGGCTGAAGTCTGACAAAGAGGTGGGTGCACAGGAATAGTGCACAGGTCGCTCACAGGATAATGTTTCGCTGGGGTGAGGGATATGTGGTGCCATCGCTGTCCTCTAGGGGCTGAATGGGGAAGCTATTGGACTTTTTCACCACAAAGAGTTAATTTATTCCTCCTTGGAAAGGCTATTCAGGTGATAACTAATGAAGCTAATCAACCTGTTCTGAATAGTCAGGAAGTGCTTTAAAAGGCTGGAAGCTGCAAGGCACAGAGAGACAGTTTTCCCCAGAGAAGGGGGAGACAGAGGATCTTCCCAGCTACCAGGAGCTGGCTAAAGATGTCTGAGACACTGCTGGGAGACACTGCTGAGAGAGCTGTGCTGAAGCAGTGACGGCTGGTTACAGAAGAACACAGGAGTTTCCCTGAGCTCCCGTGGGGTGGAATCCCAAAGAGAAGAAGGAAGGACGATAGACTGTGCTGAAGCAGGGACATCACCAGATGGACTAAGATAAGCACAACCCTTTCTATTGTTTACAAAGACTGCTGTTACCTTATTGCTTATGCAATGTACATGTTTTGGGGCTGACAACTGGCTTAGCTGGCAGCCGGGTTAGTAAGGGTTGCTGCTGAAATGTGTAGTTAGCTTTCCTAAAGGAAATAGGATTTGATTTTATTATTTGGTTTTTCTCAAAGGGACGGTGGGCCTATTCATATTATTTATCCCTGTAAATAAACCCCAAGTATAGAGAAATACAGTGTTTCCAGCCTCATTTGGGACAAAAGAGACTGCAATGTGGTGTCGGCATCACAAAATTTATATATATATATATATATATATATATATATATATATATATATATATATATATATATATATATATATATATATATATATATAGTTGTTATGATGAGTAAAAAAAGTGACAAAAACCCTCCACAGCAAAGCATATACAGTAGCAAATGGAAATATAACTGTATGCTCATTTGCATGTCTTAGGCAGGTCTGCAACCCCGCCTTTCACCATTATCACCCAGCATACAGCACTTCCACTGCAGCAAGGGATCCTGGGAAATGACATGCAAATGAGCACACAGTGCCACTTTTTGCTTCAAAACCATCTTAACCCTGGCTGTGCTTAAAGCTGTGACTATGCAGCAAGCTTAAGCCTATCGGGAACCATGTTTAAAATGGTTTTCAAGCAAAAAGTGGCACTGTGTGCTCATTTGCATGTCATTTCCCAGAATCCCTTGCTGCAGTGGAAGTACTGGGTGATAATGGTGAAAGGCGAGGTTGCAGACCTGCCTAAGACATGCACATGAGCATACAGTTATATTTCCATTTGCTATATGCTTTGCTGTGGAGGGTTTTTGTCACTTTTTTTACTCACCATAACTTAACTAAGTATGGTAAACCCCATCCTCATTGCTTCAGCTTTGCATAGCCAGTAACCAACCCCACACTGATGAGACCCATTAAGGTCAAAACAGCTGTCTGTGGGTGGGTTTACTGGCTATGCATCTTAACCCTGGCTGTGCTTAAAGCTTTGACCATGCAGCAAGCTTAAGCCTATCGGGAACCATGTTTAAAATGGTTTTGAAGCAATAAGTGGCACTGTATGCTCATTTGCATGTCATTTCCCAGAATCCCTTGCTGCAGTGGAAGTGCTGTGTGCTGGGTGATAATGGTGAAAGGAGGGGGTAGCAGACCTGCCTAAGACATGCAAATAAGCATACAGTTATATTTCCATTTGAGATATATATATATATATATATATATATATATATATATATATATATATATATATATATATATATATATATATATATATATATATATATATACTGTAAGCAGAAAATAGCCGTGTTAGTCCAGTTGCAATAGTGCAGAATAAATGAGTTCTTCAGTATTCGGTGATACCTTTTTTGTTGGACTAACAATTTATGTCATAGGACAAGCTTTCGAGAGTTATCCTCTCTTCTTCAGGTCTAGCAATACTTGCTTGAATGTATTGCTGACCTGAAGAAGAGAGGATAACTCTCGAAAGCTTGTCCTATGACATAAATTGTTAGTCCAATAAAAAAGGTATCACCGAATACTGAAGAACATATATATATATATATATTCATTCAATCACCCGATCACGGGTTGCCTGGCAACGGACTAGCTATTAGAGGGCAGGACTTGATTCTATACATCATCAGCCCTTTGAGAAAGTCGCCCGTCAGGTGACGAAACGCATCAGGGAACTGATAGCGCGATTACGTCACGACGACGCTGCGCACGCGCAGGAGGCCACACCAAGCGCGGGAATACCATCGGCGGCCATTGGAAGTGAGAGCTGAAATCTGGACATCATACAGATAGCGAACGGAGCCCTGTACACCTGGTACTTGGTGATCGTGTCTGGCAGTCCTGAAGGAGTCCACGGAGACGTTTTCCAGTATACAGAACCGGATGGTGGTGATAAAATTCACAAACTGCCTTTTATATATTTTTATCTTGTGAGTGCGATTCCTACCCCTCTACCCCCCACCCCCCTTCCCCCATTTTTAATAAATCATATGCAGTATTATGCTATGGGGCGTGCGCTCTCTCTCTTTTTCAGTTTTTAGATATCTGTGGAGGTGGTTTACCCCGTGTGAGAGCAGCCAAAGACCACCTTATCTACATCAAATACCTGCCATTATGGACTAATCATTGAAGGACTGGTTGGACTTTTTTTTATATATTTTTTCTGTTTCCTTTTTTTTTTAGCACGTTTATGCACTTTTATTAAATTGATATTGGTTGTGTTTAAATAGAGTTTATTAGGTAATACAATTTATAGATATATACACTTTTTAAAATTCATACACTTCACACAATTCTTGATGAAACTATAGTTCATTTATTTTTCCATTTATCACAGTACTATTTTTGGCGCTACAATTTTTTGTGTGTGTATATATATATATATATATTGCAGAATAAATGAGTTCTTAAGTATTAGGTGATACCTTTTTTATTGGACTAACAATTTATGTCATAGGACAGGAATCTATGTCTAAAACAGTGTAGAGAGACGCTATAAAGATGGCAGCAACACTGGCATCCGATGCCCCATACCGGGGCCTGTAACTCAGGAAGAAGGGGGTCCCTGAGCCAGAAATCAATGCGGTTCAGCTCAGGGGACCCCCTGCTCCCGCACACTATTATTAAAATTTACATTAATGCAACTTCATTACCATAGAGGCTATCCGCTACGGTAATGAATTATTGGTTATTGTTGTGTGTAACACAAAAGAAAGTACTTAGGCGCTATAATCCCTTAGAAATAGGATTATGACAAATAATAAATAAATGCAAAAATAAAATAATAGTATAATAACAGGGCAGCCAGGAATACTGGTAGAAGAACACCAGGAAGGCAACACAGAACAGATACAAACTTGCGCCCAAAGAGAAATGTCCAATAAGTCAACAATTGAAGTCCAAAAAATAAGGGGTAGAGAGAATCCGGGTGGTCCAATCACAAGGAATTCTCCAATTCAGGGGTCCGTTACATAGGGACAAAAGCAAGCAAGAAAATCATAGTGTAACTTGTAAAACGTTAAAAACAGACAAACAACACAGAACACACCACAAAAAAACATAACAATTAACACTAAAGCTGAAAATAAAATATCTATTTATTAAAACAATGGAGCCTGCTGCACCGGGTCATCAAGGGGTTAAAACCCCAAACCCTACTTACAACAGGACCGGATAGTATAGGCGTGTGTGACCAGGCAGAGATTGATGCCGATTGTAGAGAGGATCCTCTGCGGGCTCTCCGATGCACGATTTGTGTCCCATTTTCCTCCAACTCCAAGCAGCCCTTCAAGATGGATGCAGGGGGAGGGGGAGAAACACACTGCTGCATTCATCCACCACAGCTTCTCTCGCGATGATACAATGACACTGTATCCTGCTTGAAAAGTCTGACACACGTCTTAATCCCAGCTCTCTCCAAGGCGCCGTGACCTCTGACCTAAAGCGTTTCGTGACTGACATCACTTCCTCATTGTTGTGTGTGTTTTGACAGTAGTGTCGATGTGTAGGTGGTCTCCAGAGCTGAACCGCATTGGTTTCAGGTCCGGGGACCCCCTACTTCAGGAGATACAGGCCCCGTTATGGGTGCCGGTATCCCCTACAGAATTTAAATGTCCCGGTCACGTGATGCGGAAGCTTTAAAGTGTAGGGGAAATCGGCACCCCATAATGGGGCCTGTATCTCCTGAAGTAGGGGGTCCCTGGACCTGAAACCAAAGCGGTTCAGCTCCGGAGACCCCCTTCTCATGTACACTATTATTAAAATGTATATTGTTAATGCACGGTCGCCTGTAACAGCCGTGCATGGAGATGCAGAATCTCCATGCAAATGTTACAGGCGTCTTTTTTTCCTATCAGCTATCGTACATGAATTTTAAGCACGATAGCAGGGGGGAAAACAACACACTCGATATGGCAAATTTGAGCACGTATGATACAAAATGGGCCGATCTCCTTAGTGAATCGCGCCTCCGGCTTCACTTTTTAGCGGACGTGTTATTTTTTTTCAGGCCAGCGCAATAGCTCGGAGCTTAGTGCATAGCCCCCATTGCATTAAAATGTTGAAGGGTTTGCAGGGTTTGTTTTACATTTGCAAATATGGCCTAGGTTTTCCTTCACTATCGAAAAGGGCAAACATATAATGATTATATACAGTAAATATTATTCTAGAATAATATATTCAGAAATACGGTAACTATTACCCATTTAGTAACTACAATTGTCATAAAGGCATGTACAATGAATTGAAAGGACAGAATCCAGCGCAAATAAATCATGAAAATAAAATGTATTTATGAATAAAAATATGTAAATAGACATATAATAAAAAACACAATGATGCAAAATTACCAAACCCTCATGTTTGGACACAAGATAGAGACACCAGCAAGGTGATGTGAATTTGGATATTCAAATCGGGGTAAGTAGGTAAAGGCCAGGGCAAGTTTATTAACACCCGTGTGATGGTGAAGGGGTACCCAGGCCATTAATAAAGGTATTTGGCCCGGCTTGGTGCCCCTGAGCCATATTGGGGAATTGTGAGTGTCAGCTCTTCAACCCAATTGTGGCATGTAACTGGATGTGTAAGTTTTACTGTTCCAGGAGTGCTAACCAGCGAGATGTGCAAGGCGTGAGTTTCAGGAATGATTTTACAGCAACATTTTGTCAGGGTGTGTTTGGGTAGAAGGGGCCAATGTTGCGGGTTACCCCAAAACATGCACTCAGGAATCTACCCAGACTCCTGAGGACATGAGGGACAAATCCTCCCTAGAAAGCAGTTTGCAGCTCACCGACAAATCTCCCTGCTTCACCACAAACCAGGGCAGTAAGACCGGGCAGGAAATTGGGTTACATTACAGGTCCAGAGGTATGCCCAAATCTCAGAACCCAGTGAGGGGTTCCGTACCTTTCCCACCAGATATAAGGTGAAGAGAGTTATAGGGGTTTTAAGTTAACATGTAGAGTGTCAGCTCTGCAGGCCGGTATTGGCTGCAGTGCTGTGAATGTATTATAATTGTCTGTGTGTCCCCCGCTAGGTATGTATGTATGTATGTATGTCTTTATTTGTATAGCACCATTAATGTACATAGCGCTTCACAGCAGTAATAGTTACAATCATATAAATAAAAAGATATAAATAACACATTATAAGATATAAATAACACAAAGGGAAGAAATGCTTCAGACTTAAAAGAAACATTTAGTAAAATGAGTCCCTGCTCAGAAGAGCTTGCAATCTAAGTTTAAGGGGACCACATTAATACCCTGAGTGAAACTGGAAAGTGTTGTAAAAAATGAAGTATCATTTATGAACATTGTAACAATGTTCCCCACAAACCGCAGAAAGGAAAAAGGTTTTTAAAACATGGCAGCTTTCTGCATTGCGCATAAGCAGTGAACTAACTTTGGCTAGGAACATCCTAGCGCTTTGATTTTTGCTGTGCGTGCAGCTGGGGGTTAATCATTAAAACGGTTATAGTTTATGTCTGTTAAACTTTCATTAAAAGTCATGAATGAAAGTCCCCCTCTTTTAAATGTATAAATATTATAAGAGCCAAGGAATTTACATTCTGGCGGGCGGAGCAGCGGAAACACTTAATTCACAAGTACAGTGATCAAAAGGTATCTGGCAGGGGATTCCGGAGAGTGAGTCATGCATAACTTAATCCGGACTTCCAAGGCATCCTGCTGATATGATCCCAGAATGTCTTTCAGAGTCCGGAATGAACAAAGGACCCGCATGTTAAAGTGTTAAGTGGGGAGGGGGAGATGTAAAAAGTGTATCCCTGGCAAATGTCCAGATGTCCGAAAGAAGGTAGACAAGATGTCGCCGGGGAAGTGGGCTTGGTTAGGTATGCTAAGCGGACAGGTGCAAAGTTCGCGCATGCCCTTGGCATTCCTGGAAGCCCTTTGCCCGGTTCCATGAAGTCCTGGCAACCTTGCTATAGGTGGGAAGTTTGGATCTCACGCTGCAGAGTATAGAGATAGGACTTTGGTGCTATTAAAAGTCAGTGCAGCCAATCGGGAGTTAGATTCAACTGAGATTCAAACTTTATCCCATCTTAAGGCAAGTCTATAGTTCGTAAGAATTAAGGAATCCAAAACGAATCCTACAGCAGGAAAACAAAAAGATTATCTTCGGCGGAGAATTAGTGGTTTCGAGGAGCGCCACTAGTCAAAGACTGTTTCGTGGCTCTGTTTGCGCACAAACCCCACTCCTGAGAATTTGTGCATAGAGACTTTATTTCTGTGAAGTTCGATCAGGGAACATTTTTTTTCGTTTTGCCCCGTCCCAGTAAGTGTTATTTCGTATTATTTCGTAGATGAAGTTGTGTGTATTAATGTTGTAAATAAATCATAATTTTATCTCTCGCTTTGCTCAATCAAAAGATATGGGTATTAAGGTGTTAAGAGCGCTGGTCTCCCGTGACAACCGGCTCCTTAGTAATCTCCCACAGTGAAAAGGAGAGAGGGGATCGATCCTGCCAGATATAGTACAAGTGCCTTCTCCCACAAATCAGCACACATAGTATGGCAAAGGGAAGTAGAGCTCAATGGGGAAGGCACCCACTGCTGATAGAAATGATAGTCCAGTGATTATCGAGAAATCAGCTCTAAGGTGGGCTCCTAATCTCTGAACAGCACCCACAATATCGTCAGTGGAGATGGATTCCTTTACGGTATACTCCCGCTCTCAGTTTCAACGTGAATCTCCCATGTCCTTGCTGATTGGGTAATCAAGACTGGAACAAGCAATCACTGCAGTTACCATGGCTACTGGATCAATGGGGAAGAACATCTGTAAGGTATGCACCCGCTTCCGGTCTGAATAGGAGTATCCCACATCCTCACTGGCCAAATAATCAAAGCTGGAACAGGCAGTTACCGCAGTCATCATGGCTGATGAATCGTGAGAGAAAGGACACCGGAACGGATGCGCCGCTCCCTGTCTTGATAGGCGTATCCCACGTCCTCACCAACTGAGCACACAGATTGAAACAGGCAATCACCTCGGTCAGCACAGCAGCTGCCGTGAGTTCATTGAGAAGTATAATCACTGCTTATTGAAAATATAGGCAGGAAACAGCAATGAATAATGATCACAGGAATAAAGAACTCTTGGATGTGATCATTACAAAACAATTATTCCACACTGACTAATTCTTCCAACGCGTTTCGTAGCGGATGCACTTTATCAGGGAATTGTTGTGAGTATAGAAATTGTGCTATTTGAACCTAGCCTTGCAATGTGATTGGCCAGAGAACATATGAAAACATTTAGGTAACTAGAATACAATATATTGAATGCAAATGCAGGTAATTGATTAAATTAATCAACATATCCACAATAAATCTTGCTATTCAAATGAAAAAATCCAATAACTCTCCCATTTAGAGAGTGCGTTAATCCTATCTCCTCCTCTTATATCTAGAGGGACAATTTGAATGCCTTTATATTGGAGATAGGATGGGTTTTGGCCGTGATTTAATTTGAAGGGCCTGGAGACACTGTGTTTGTCAAAACCAACCCTGATGTTACGCACATGTTCCAACATACATTTCCTTAAGTGTCTCTTGGTCCTACCTATATAGAGAAGACCAAGGGACACTCAAGGAGATATATGACATATGTATAGGTACATGTAATACAATCCTTGATATTGTTTTAATTTGCAAAAAGAAAAATGCTCTCCTGGAATAGATAGAAATAGGAGAGGATTAAGGTGCACAAGGGATAACAGTCAATATATATACACAAACAGGTTGAAAGGGACAACCCAAAGACACCTGACTGCACTCAATTAATCCAGTAATAAGACTGGTATTATAGCCGGACATATTCAATCCGTGGAATACTAATATGCCATATAACTACTCCAGTATCGATAATAAAATATTTTATTCAGTAACATTAACCAACATATCAGACAAACAAAAATATCTAAAACCAATTAAAATAAGGAAGGCTATTGATGGACATAGACCAGGTATCCCTTCACCAGGGTAATGATAGCAAAAATGCACCCTGGTACACGTAGCTACACGCTGAGTTTTCCCTGCCATACGACCCTCTTGTACTAGGGTGCATTTTTGCTATCATTACCCTGGTGAAGGGATACCTGGTCTATGTCCGTCAATAGCCTTCCTTATTTTAATTGGTTTTAGATGATTTTTGTGTGTCTGATATGTTGGTTAATGTTACTGAATAAAATATTTTATTATCGGCACTGGTAGCTATATGGCATATTAGTATTACACGGTGTTGCAGGGTACATGCAACTACACACGCGGGGTTTTCTTGATAAGGCTTATTTATTTAGCCTTAAATTATACAGCACACAAAACAAAAATAGCTTTTCTTCAGCAAACAAAAGAAAGATAAGCTATCTTCAGCATGTAAACAAAACAGGTTTTCTTCAGCGTGCAGGACACAACAGTTCATCAAAATGTACTTTGCAAACAGACCTTAAATCAAGCTGTTCTCTCTCCAGTAACTCACTTCTGTCTGTTACCAGCCAGGCATGTGTGCACATCCTGGGGTTTTTAACACACCTTGATTAGGCTGCTGGGATTCAACTATTTGCCATGAGCTTCCCAGCTGAAGTTAACCTCATCACTGCTGCACTGCAGACTAAACATATGTCTGCCAGGCATATAGCTGGTGGCTTTTATTTACCCTGTCACACACGGATTGAATATTTCCGGCTATAATACCAGTCTTATTACTGGATTAATTGAGTGCAGTTAGGTGTCTTTGGGTTGTCCCTTTCAACCTATTTGTGTATATACAGTGGCGGCCACCTTTATCCTCATGCGGCCGACACCGCGTGATTTTTAAAAATGCGGCGGCGCGCGGCTTTTTTTCTTCAGTTTTCCCGCGCCGCGGGCGCTTTCAATGATAAGCGCCATTAGCGCTTATCTGATGATGCGGCCACCGCGCGGGAAACTCCGAAAGAAACTGAGAAAATCCCCGCATTTATCCGGCTAAGTAGGAGAATAAAGGCGGCCGCAACAGTATATATCGTTTTAATTTATCAGATCCATGATATGATTTGCGATTTTTATGTAAGAATTTGCAAGGAAGGCATTTGCCTTGCCGATGACATGTTGAAAATATTTCTTTGAATGACAGTACAGCTAATTCTTCATGCAGCTTTACCCCCCTCCCCCCCCCGTACACACACAAGGCTCAAGGATTTGATTTCAACTTTATATCGACACAGACCATTCATGTTCTAATGATTGGCTTTGTGTTTTTAATCGTCCGAGCCTGGTGTCACATCGCTGCGCCTGCGCGTAATTCTCTTTGGGACCTTGTTGATTATTAATGCGCATGCGTGTGTAACTTCACATTCATTTAGAAGTTCAAGTCTGAATTTTTTTTTTTTTGGTGTGTTTTTTTTGGTTTTGATTCCAGACAAGTGCCTGCATAAAAATTCTTGATATTCTGATATTCAATCAGCACTCTAGCTTTTTAATGCAACACTAGTCATGCACATGCTTTATTTATGTGATTTTAATTTATTTGGGGGGGTGGTTGTGGGGATCAAAACATTACGATGATCTGTTGAAAATATTTCTTTGAACGACAGTACAGCTAATCCTTCATGCAGCTTTACCCCCTCCCCCCCCGCACACACACACGAGGCTCAAGGATTTGATTTCAACTTCTTATCGACACAGACCATTCATGTTCTAATGGTTGGCTTTGTGTTTTTAATCATCCCGAGCCTGGTATCACATCTGTGTGCCTGCGTGCGATTCTCTTTGGGACCTTGTTGATTATTAATGCAGAGACCAGTATGACTCATCCATCCACCCCCCTCCAACCCTTTGAGGCTTTGTTTAGGGTAACACATGCGCACGTGTGATAATCCTTTCTCGAATTTAATATGTTAATCTGATTAGACCTTTTTGGCAACTACAGAAACTACTGTAGTGTAGACTTGTGAGGTTTACAACGGTAAATGTACTGTACTGTTTAGATGAATGTAATGAATTGAAATGTGTATCCACACCTTCCCGAATTTAATATGTTAATCTGATAAACCCTTATTGGCAACTACAGTAAGTAGTGTAGCCCACCCCTAAGCACTTCCCACACAAACACAAAGCCTTCTTCAAGAATCACCCCTCCCCCCCACACATTCAAAGTGAATTTAAAGTAATAAAAATAAATAAAAAGAGATTTTTAAAAACCATCATCTAAATCATGTTTTTGATAAATTACCAATTTTTTTAATTTTTTATTTTTCTCGGGGGGGGGGGGGCTTTCAATGATTATGATCATTGTGAATGTAATTAAATATTTATTTTTATCTTCTTAGTACTGTACATGTACTGTAGTTCTTCTGTCAGTTGAAAATTCAGGGCCGGTGGCTAATCATGGAAGAATGAAAAATACAAAGAATCATGAATAATGGACATTTAAAATAATTTTAAAAAGTAACACAAATTTTTGTCTTTCTCTTCTTCGTCATGGCCACATTGCATTCTGTAGTTCATTGAGAGAGGGGGGGGGTTGTGTAAATGTGTGAACTGTAGAAGCACAGTTCACACAATTTACACATGAAACCCCCCTCCCTCCCCTCCCCCGCCCATCCTTTTTTAGTGCAGCTCTCTGTGAAAAGGAAAGAAAAAATTAGTGCAGTTACAGTAAATGCATATTATGGCATTGTGTACAGTACTCCATATTTGACTTCTGTATACTGGAACTACTGTACAGTATGACTACTGTAAAATACTTTGTAACAAGATTGGGAGTGCAGCTCTCTCTGAAAAGAAAAAATGAGTGCAGTGAAGTGCATGGTGTATACTGTAAAACAATAAGTGTCATACTTACATGTATACTTGTGATTGAAAAATGAATATACCCTAAAGCTCAGCGCTAAGACCATTAACGTGTAATTTACAATAAGTGAATAAACAACTTGTAGTTAAGTGAAGGCTGCCACAGAGTCCCTGCCTAACGAATTCCTCACAAATACGTATAACAAACAATTTTACAAAAAATGCAGTAACCCGGCGCCCCAGGTGACAACAATACCCCAGTCCAAAGGTCAGTCCATATGGATAGAGAAAGTTCTTTATAGAGTTCCATACAGGATCTTGTTCCCACCGGGCAAGCTCAGATAAGTTTTTTGAGGGTCCCCTCTACCTCTTTTCTTAACTCTCCCCACCCCTCTCCCCCCGTGTGCCATAGGGTTATGTTTTTGAGGGTCAGTTTGGGGGATTACACGATCCTGCTGCACTGTTATATTTCCGCAGCATTTTCACCTCCCGTCCCTGTGTGTAGTTACTGACGCTCAGGGTTAGTTTATGCGGGGTTCTCTACTGCCTACTTAGCTAATTCAGCTACCCCTTTTAAGTGTTTGTTCACTTATCATTATGGCAAACACTGCAAGCGTGCACTTGTGTGTCTTTAATCAGTGTGTGTGCTTACAATTACCTCACACTGTTGTTCACCACACTACATTATTGTCCTCAATTGATATTACTTCTACAGTATACTATATATTTCTGAGAGGCATTACATGTTAGGTGTCATCTATTTAATTACACACCAGTGCTTTTTGGTAGTGCTACGATCTACAGGCTATCCAGTGACGTCATTACTTATCAGAAGCAGCCCAAATAGGCACGTTATACTAGGCATTGGGTACCTGTGCTTCTGGTCTTTCATTGTGTTGATGTTTTTAGTCTCACTTGGACTATATTTGGTATTTTTCTAAATAGAGACCCCTTACGGGGCATCAGCACTGAACATTTTCAGTTCCTTTACTCACCACATTAGATTGGTACCATTATATTTTAACAGTTTATCTTCGATAAAGTATTTTAATAAACATCAATTTACCTTACTACTTGGTCCAGACTTTCTCCTTTGTACTGCAATTACTAATTCAGTAGGGTACTCTCTCCCCCAGACCTTGAGTGCATTATATAGGTCCTTATCTTTATGTTCAGTGTCTTTGCTCCATACAGTGTTTATTTATTTATTTATAAAATATTTTACCAGGAAGTAATACATTGAGAGTTACCTCTCGTTTTCAAGTATGTCCTGGGCACAGAGTAAAACAAATAATACATGGTTACAAGTACAGTTACATAAATGAACAGGGTATACATTATATACATGACATTGCGTGCACAGTTAAAGAAAATATATATTATGAGCGTATGAAACAGTTACAGACCAGGTTAAAATGTGAGACAGCCTTAGATTTGAAAGAACTTAAACTGGTGGTGGATGTGAGAGTCTCTGGTATGTTGTTCCAGTTTTGGGGTGCACGGAAGGTGAAGGAGGAACGTCCGGATACTTTGTTGAGCCTTGGGACCATGAATAGTCTTTTGGAGTCTGATCTCAGGTGATAAGTGCTGCGTGTGGTAGGGGTGAGGAACTTGTTCAGGTAGCTGGGTAGCTTGCCCATGAAGAATTTAAAGGCAAGACAGGAAAGGTGAACTTTGCGCCTAGACACTAGTGTTGACATATCTAGTTCATTGAGCATTTCGCAGTGATGTGTGTTGTAGTTGCATTGGAGAACAAAACGACAAATTGAATTGTAGAGGTGTCAAGTTTGCTAAGGTGGGAATGAGGAGCCGAGCCATATACTATGTCTCCATAGTCAATAATTGGCATTAGCATCTGCTGTGCGATACACTTTCTGACCAAAGTGTTCTCTGTGTTTGATTTTCATCTCCTTGCCCTATTGCACCGGGCTGTTTCTATGACTGCTTTGGTCACATTAGGTAGAGAGGGTGCATTTTTCTTTTGTCTCCCATACAGTTTAGTAAACCACACTTTTACCTCCTGTACTGTCCAGTACTAACCTCACACGTCCATATTTCCATCCAATTCTGCGTCTCATCTTCTTGATGCTGGTCTCTGATACGGTTAGATTGTGATTTTTATGCAGTGTCTTTGACCCTCAAAGCACTCTTCTCATCATTCTTTTCACTTATTTGGTCAACCAGAAGAGTTGTCTCCCTACAGGAAACAACAATACGTTACAGTAGCCCACAAGTACAGTACATAATTAATAATATTAATTAATATATATAATACTGTAATATAATAGTTATATAAATATACAGCGATAACAATAATAATAGATATATATAGAATAGAGTTATATAAATATACAGCGATAACAATATATATATATATATATATATATATATATATATATATAAATATATATATATATATATATATATATATACTGTATATATATATATGCACAGTATAAAAGATATATATATATATATATATATATATATATATATATATATATATAACATACAGTATATATATATAACAGATATAATATTAACGGTACTTAATGTGTGTGTGTGTGTGTGTGTGTCAGAATGTGAGTAAACTGTGTACTGTAATGAGGGGGTTGTGAGTGAGTGAGTCATAATGAGTAATAATGAAGTGAGTGATAATTAAGGAAAGAGGTGCAACTCGATTTCAAATAGATTTGATTATAAGTATGTAGGATTGCAATTATGATAATAGAGGAAGGAGGTGTAACACAAAAAAACATTGTACAGTACAGTTTATCTAATAATTGTTAGGAAAATGATTCTGTTAAAAACAATTAGCCATCAAACCAATAAAAGCGCTATTGCAGTACTGCAAGGTACAGAAAACATACAGTGTACAGTATTCAAAATACTTTACAGTACTTACGCGGTAGTTACCGTTGGAGTCCTCGTGACTTTTTGTTTTTTCCGTGTGCATGATAGCTCACGGTGGCTGCTGGTACAACGAGGCCAGAAGTACTTAACCAGCGTTGAATATCTGCAATTCGTTGTCCTCTCGTGTACATCTCCTTTATTCTCATGCTGAGATCCTTAGAAATCTTTTTAACAGGCATCGCTGCGTGTAGAAAGAAATACAAGCACAAGAATGTATATTCGATGTTTAGTCGATGTGTATTCAATGTGCAGTGAATCCACAAATTGGATGGTGTATTTATACTTTAATGAGTCACATTAGAGTACGCCCACTTTTAACACCTGCACCTTGGCGCCATGCATAAAAGTTGACACACATTGCATAGCCTCCCACTCGATGATCTGTATCTGAGCTTGCCCTTGTCCAGATACTGCATTGAGCCATCTGCTTCCATGGATTAACCCCGATTCTACGGACGCACGAGCCAACTCTCTTCTGCCGTGCCTGTCGTGCAGAAAAAGCGAAAGGCGGCAGCCGTTTCCAAACCAAGGCC
This sequence comes from Ascaphus truei, assembly GCF_040206685.1. Lineage (NCBI taxonomy): Eukaryota > Metazoa > Chordata > Amphibia > Anura > Ascaphidae > Ascaphus > Ascaphus truei. The sequence continues at coordinate 236,561,549 of NC_134483.1, forward strand.
AAAGCGACAGTCTAAGGCTAATAAAGAAAACCTGGAGCAAGGCAACCTCTTCTGGCGCTGAGGCAAGGATGTAGAGGGATTTGCTTGAAACTTCTTCTATTGGACTAGAACCTCAGGAAAAAAAGAGAAAAAGAAAAAACATGCAGGAAGCCTGCAATAGTGTATTACCCGAGGGATAACAATAGAGTTATTATGAGGAACAATTTATTATAAAATTAAAATATAATATTAAAAGTGACCATGGATAAGCAAGGTTAAACAAACATGATTAAAATGCATTGAATTAAATGAATTGAATGAATTAAATGAATCAGTGTATTAGCACTGGATGGTGGTAAGGATAAGTGCCTAAGCACTACCCAAACTTTGAACTTGAAGCTTGGTCCAAGATATCTTCGTTTGCTCCGCCTGGTTAAAATTGAAAACCTACTCACCAGATGTGAATAGGTATTAAGCACTGGTTTTAATGGTCATTGCCGCCGCGATCGCCTCTAGCCTGGTGGTGTATTCGTCTGCTGCTGCCGGGGATCAGGTTCTGTGCTCCATCATGAATCTCTTCCTGGAAACACTCGATCCGCTCGCGCAATGACGTCACCAGTGTTAGTCCACTGCTACGGTGTCCCAACGTTGCCAAAAAACATTCCAACGCATTTCAAAAGCTCTATTAGTGTCTTTCTTCGTCAGGGATAAGTGCTGGTTACATCTGTGCTTCTTTATATTCCCAGTCCGTAATTGAAAACAGTTCATTATTGGCGCGGTTTGCTGATAGAACAACTTGTTACTAATACCTCCTAATTGAGATGATGGGAGGACTAGTAATACAATATTATAACATTTATATTTCAAGCAGACATTAATTGCTTAACAAAATGTGTTTTGAACAAGCCCCTCTGGAATGGAATGGATGTACAATTGTTGGGATATCATTAATACTGATGATAAATATACAAAATGAAATGTTTATACATCAATGATCAATTTATGTTTGATAGCATGATTGTGCCCAATAATTATAGTATTATAATCAATTGCATCCATAATCCTTACAGAGGTGTCTGTGCAAAACACCAATGAAAATGTAACAATAAAAACAATTGAATGTACAGTGTTGACATAATACATAAGGTTACATAAAACAAATTGAACATAATAGGTAATGAATAATATATAATGAATAAACTTGAAAGACCATGAATTAGGCTTTAATTGGAGTTAGTGTGGTGATTGGTATTTGGTAGTAACCATGACATGTGCTGCTATAAGGAAGGAAAATTGTAGCTGCTGGTCATAATCTATGGTGATTTCAATCTATATAGTGATTGTATAATATTAACAAAATTATTTTTATATATATATGTGGAATTTAGATATTGGTGCAATTTTAATATTAGTGCAATTTTAATATAATTTAATTCATAATTAATAAATAAAAGTGATAATGATCTAGTGATAAATAATCTCTTTGCTCATATATGATGAGGTGAATTGTTATAATGGTTAATTCGAAACCATATAATAATAATTAGTGAGTGAACTTAAATTTCTACAAATGAAACAATGCGAAATATATATTGTGAGTTAGAATTCAGATCATTTTAAAATTGTAATCAAGTCGGCAAGCAATGGTTTTGAATCGTTAGTTTGATTTTAGGAATGCTGATAGGTCAAATTCAATGTTTAAACCCCATGGACTGAGTGTCTTTAATTCGAAAATCCAGAATGATTCTCTTTTTGAAATAACATTGATTTTATCCCCACCTCTATTACCAAAATTGGGGCATTCTATGGCATGACATTTAAGTACCTTAGGGTTCTGAGCATGGACAGTCTTGAAATGGAGTGACACATTGTGTAGTTCAAATCCTCTCTTTATATTATAAATGTGTTCTCCTAATCTTCTCTGTAATGTTCTACCCGTGCGGCCCACATATTGCAGACCGCACGGGCATTCTAGAAGATAAATGACAAATTGGCTATGACAGTTGATAAGTGTTCTAATGGGGTATTCTTTGTGTGTATTATTGGAAGAAAAATGTTGTGTTTTAATGCTATACTGACACGCTATACATTTTGCACATGGATAGTATCCCTTAATATTGGCAAAGATTTTGATTATCTCTGGTGCTAACGTATTATACTGTGTTATGAAAGCTACAGTATTGGTACTGGTGTCATATTCTTCTCTAGGTTTGTATTTTAGCAAGTCTGATCTTGTCATATTTCTCACGGTTTCTACTGCTTGATCTAACTGAAATATTGAATTTCTAGACCTCCAGTTGTATGTTGAAAATGATATTTTACAAACAAAAACTTATTATAAACAGGTCCAGGCTAACAATTACCTCCTAGCCAGCAGCAACCATAATCCAAACTGGATAAAAAATATCCCTAAGGGGCAGCTGGTAAGGATCAGACGTAACTGTTCCGACCCCCACATGTTTGATCTACAAGCACAAGATCTAAAACAAAAATTCTTGGATCGTGACTATAACAAATTTCAGTTAGATCAAGCAGTAGAAACCGTGAGAAATATGACAAGATCAGACTTGCTAAAATACAAACCTAGAGAAGAATATGACACCAGTACCAATACTGTAGCTTTCATAACACAGTATAATACGTTAGCACCAGAGATAATCAAAATCTTTGCCAAACATTGGGGTTTATTAAGACAAGATGAGATTCTAAATAAATATTTCAAAGACAAACCTGAAATATACTTCAGAAGAGCTAACAACTTAAAAACATATCTGTCACCAAGTTGCCCCTTTAGTAAAAACAAAACCATTAAAAATAATATTAGGGGATACTATGCTCCGGGTGAAAGTTGCCGAGTGAGAGCTCGAACTTGAACCGTAAGGGAGTGAACACTTTGCTGCAATGTATCCGTCCGTCTATTTGCTTGTTCCAGATAAGTCTCTAGTCTGGTAAAAAGGGCAGTATGTGCATTAATAGTGCACTCCACCTCAGCGGGGTCCATGTTTGTTGGGGTGAGCATAATGTTAGGATGTGCTCACCACAAACGAGACGGGACCGCGGTGTTGAGGTGGGAAAGATTATTACGCCACCCACAGCCAAGAGGGCACGTCTTGATTGAAGAGTGGTCTGGGATTCCGGGATCGGGGTAGGAGAGGTACGGATGGTAGAGGGTGCGGTAGCCAAGTCCGGGGTTAGAGAGAGAGACGTTATCATTTACCGTAAGCCAGAATCGGAATGCCAGAGAAGGAGAGTCATGATGCCGTATGCCGAGTTCGGAATGCCAGAGGTGCAGGAAGACGTAGCAGAAGCCGGTCGGGTACACGAGGAAATCTGTGAAACAGAACTAGGGAGGCAGAGAGTGATGAGAACAACTGGTTCTATGCTCAGCCGACGAGTTAATGAATCTGGAGGGTATATGTAGGTACGAGGAACCAATAGCCGAGTAGCAAGGTGGGGGTGTGTGAATGGGCCAGGCTGAGACAGGGATAGGTCTAGATGAGTTCCTGGAGGAGGAGCTATAAATCCTAGAAGAATTGGTGAATTGTATTGTGGCATTGGAAAAGGGTACTGCGTCTTTAAAAGGTTGGTGCGCCCCTGTGTGGCCGCGCCTCCATGTGGCAGCATCTGTAGCTGCGTGCGCGGACCCATGCCCTGAACCGAGGGCAGAAGAGGAGACCTGACGTGCGCGCGCGCGCATAGGAGGACCGGAGCTCGGCGCCTTGGGGAAGGAGTCCATTCGAGCCACGGGAGGCCCAGGCAGAGCCGCGGGTGAGTAAGGAGCACTCCTGCATCCTTACAGTACCCCCCCCCCCTTCAGGGGCGACGTCCGGACGTCCATGACAAGGCTTGGAGGGATTCCTACGATGAAAAGCCTGGAGAAGGCGAGGTGCATGAAGATCCCGGTGGGGAATCCATGAACGTTCCTCAGGTCCGAACCCCTTCCAGTGAACCAGGTATTGTACTCCTCCTCTGGAAATCCTAGAATCCAAGATAAACTGGACCTCGTACTCCTGTTGACCCTGAATTATAAGTGGGGGAGAAGTATTTTTGGAAAAGCGAGGACTCTGAAATACTGGTTTAAGTAAAGATACATGGAATACCGAAGGTATTTTCATCGAAGGTGGAAGGCGTAAATGGTAAGCCACAGGATTAACCCTCCTAAGCACGGGGAAGGGACCGAGGAACTTGGGAGCAAGCTTTATGGTAGGAACCTTTAGTCGGATATTCCTGGAAGAAAGCCACACCTTGTCTCCTGGGGCAAACTCCGGCACTTGACGTCGAAGGCGATCTGCCTGAAGTTTCTGTCTCCCTGTGGCTACCTTTAAGTTCTCCTGAATCCTTGTCCATAAGTCTTTCAGCCGGGAGATGTGTTTGTCCACCGCTGGTACTCCTGAGGATAGGGAGGAGAAGGGTAAACGGGAAGGATGAAAGCCACAATTAATAAAAAATGGAGATTCTTGAGTGGAATCATTGCGAAGAGAGTTAAGAGCAAACTCGGCCCAAGGAAGCAGATCCACCCAATCCTCCTGCGTATCGGTTATAAAACATCGAAGATACTGTTCCAGGTTTTGGTTGGCCCTCTCCGTCTGCCCATTGGTCTGTGGGTGGTATCCTGAAGAGAATTGAAGTGAAATCCCCAACTTTCGGGAAAAGGCACGCCAAAATCTTGATACAAATTGAGATCCACAATCTGAAACAATGGTTGCTGGCACCCCGTGAAGACGAAAAATCTCCTGAATGAACACATCCGCAAGCCGGGAAGAATTCGGAAGACCCCTCAAAGGAATAAGGTGCGTCTGTTTGGAAAAATGATCAATGACCACAAGAATCGTATTCTTCCCCTTGGATTCAGGAAGCTCTACAATGAAGTCCATAGAAATATGTTTAAAGGGGCGGTCTGGAATGGGTAAAGGAAGAAGAAGGCCTGCTGGTTTGACCCGAGGTACCTTGTTGCGAGCGCAAGTGCCACACGCTTTGACAAACTCCTCTACATCCTTAGCCCTCTCTGGCCACCAGAAGGTGCATTGAACAAGGTCGTTGGTCTTCCGTATCCCCGGATGTCCTGCAGATTTAGAAGAATGACACCATTCGAGAACCTTTTTGCGGTGTTGGAATGCCGTGTAGAGTCTTCCCTCCGGAACCTTGAGCCCTAGTGGAATCTGGGATTGCTCGGATTGAATCTTGCCCATAATATCAAAGGAGTTGGCGGACAGGATACATCTAGAAGGAATGATTGTCTCTAGCTGTTCTTCAGATTTGTCCTCTGCAAGGAACTGTCCGCTTTAAGATTCTTGGAGCCAGGAATGAAGGAGATGAGAAAATTGAATCGTGAAAAAAATAATGCCCAGCGGACTTGCCGAGAGTTTAAACGATGTGCCCCTTCTAGGTAGAGAAGGTTCTTATGGTCTGTAAGAATGGTTATGGGTGTCTCTGTACCTTCTTAGAAATGTCTCCACTCCTCTAATGCCAATTTGATCGCCAAAAGCTCCCGGTTCCCGACATCGTAGTTCTGTTCTGCGGATGAAAATTTCTTAGAAAAGAAGGCGCATGGGTGCAGTCTGGCTAAGGGAGATGTCCTCTTGGACAAAACAGCCCCAGTCCCGATGTCAGAAGCATCTACCTCCAAGGTAAATGGAAGTTTAGGATCTGGGTGTGTGAGGATGGGTGCAGACACAAAAGCCCTTTATAGCAGATCAAATGCCTATATGGCGGTTTCAGACCATGATGAAGGATCTGCACCTTTCTTAGTGAGAGCAGTTATGGGAGATACTGTAGAGGAAAAACTGCGGATGAAACGTCGATAATAGTTTGCAAATCCTAGGAAGCGTTGCACGGCTTTGAGAGTGGTCGGGCGAGGCCAGTCCAAAATCGCCTTAAGTTTCTCAGGATCCATATTGAAACCGGAATCAGAAATAGCGTAACCCAAAAACGCCACCGATTTGAGATGGAACTGGCATTTCTCCAATTTCGCAAAGAGATGGTTTTCCCGAAGGCGTAACAGCACCTGTTGAATGTGTTTGATGTGTTCTTGAGTGGTTTGAGAAAAGATAAGGATGTCATCTAGGTAAACAATAAGAAATTTGTTAAGAATGTCGTTGACAAAATCCTGGAAAACTGCTGGTGTGTTGCACAGACCGAACGGCATCACCAGGTATTCGTAGTGGCCGTCATGGGTGTTAAAAGCAGTCTTCCACTCGTCCCCCTCTCGTATCCTTACTAAATTGTAGGCACCTCTCAGATCCAATTTAGAAAAGATAGTAGCTCCCTGGAGGCGGTCAAATAGTTCCGGAATCAAGGGCAGAGGATAGCGATTCTTGCGCGTGATGTTATTCAAACCCCGGTAGTCAATGCATGGACGGAGGGAACCGTCATTCTTTTTGACGAAGAAGAAGCCTTCACCAACTGGAGAGGAAGATTTTCTGATGAAACCCCTCTCTAAATTCTCAGCGATGTAAGTGCTCATGGCTTTCGTCTCTGGGAGAGAGAGCGGATAGGATCGTCCTCTAGGAAGAGGTGCTCCACGAAGAAGATCAATGGGACAATCGAAAGAACGGTGCGGAGGTAGTATCTCGGAACGTGCCTTGTCGAACACATCACGGAATTCCCAGTACACAGAAGGTAGTTTGTTGGGCTGAGCATAATGTCAGGATGTGCTCACCACAAACGAGACGGGACCGCGGTGCTGAGGTGGGAAAGATTATTACGCCACCCACAGCCACGAGGGCACGTCTTGATTGAAGAGTGGTCTGGGATTCCGGGATTGGGGTAGGAGAGGTACGGATGGTAGAGGGTGCGGTAGCCAAGTCCGGGGTTAGAGAGAGAGACGTTATAATTTACCGTAAGCCAGAATCGGAATGCCAGAGAAGGAGAGTCGTGATGCCGTATGCCGAGTTCGGAATGCCAGAGGTGCAGGAAGACGTAGCAGAAGCCGGTCGGGTACACGAGGAAATCTGTGAAACAGAACTAGGGAGGCAGAGAGTGATGAGAACAACTGGTTCTATGCTCAGCCGACGAGTTAATGATTCTGGAGGGTATATGTAGGTACGAGGAACCAATAGCCGAGTAGCAAGGTGGGGGTGTGTGAATGGGCCAGGCTGAGACAGGGATAGGTCTAGATGAGTTCCTGGAGGAGGAGCTATAAATCCTAGTAGAATTGGTGAATTGTATTGTGGCATTGGAAAAGGGTACTGCGTCTTTAAAAGGTTGGTGCGCCCCTGTGTCGCCGCGCCTCCATGTGGCAGCGTCTGTAGCTGCGTGCGCGGACCCACGCCCTGAAACGAGGGCAGAAGAGGAGACCTGACATGCGCGCGCGCGCTTAGGAGGACCGGAGCTCGGCGCCTTGGGGAAGGAGTCCATTCGAGCCGCGGGAGGCCCAGGCAGAGCCACGGGTGAGTAAGGAGCATGCCGTGCGCGGCGTGACTCCTGCATCCTTACATACTATCCATGTGCAAAATGTATAGCGTGTCAGTATAGCATTAAAACACAACATTTTTCTTCCTATAATACACACAAAGAATACCCCATTAGAACACTTATCAACTGTCATAGCCAATTTGTCATTTATCTTCTAGAATGCCCGTGCGGTCTGCAATATGTGGGCCGCACGGGTAGAACATTACAGAGAAGATTAGGAGAACACATTTATAATATAAAGAGAGGATTTGAACTACACAATGTGTCACTCCATTTCAAGACTGTCCATGCTCAGAACCCTAAGGGACTTAAATGTCATGCCATAGAATGCCTCAATTTTGGTAATAGAGGTGGGGATAAAATCAATGTTATTTCAAAAAGAGAATCATTCTGGATTTTTGAATTAAAGACACTCAGTCCTTGGGGGTTAAACATTGAATTTGACCTATCAGCATTCCTAAAATCAAACTAACGATTCAAAACTATTGCTTGCCGACTTGATTACAATTTTAAAATGATCTGAATTCTAACTCACAATATATATTTCACATTGTTTCATTTGTAGAAATTTAAGTTCACTCACTAATTATTGTTATACACTACCGACACACTTTATTGAAGTGTGGTCGGTACCGCAAGCCGGGAAATCTCCCGGCTTGCTAGTGGCCGCCCCTCGGCGTGCCGCGCGTCATAGACGCGCGGTCACGCGTCATCGGGAGCGTGCGCCCCCTGCACGCGTGTCCAGGGGCTCCCCGAGGGAGCCCTGGTGTCCCGCGATCGCGGGACAGCGGCAGGGGGTTCCGGGGGACCCGGCGGACCCGGCAGCGGTAGGGAGAGCGCCCCGATCGGAGGGCGCTCTTCCGCTGCTTCGGCGTGCGCCCGTCACACTCGGGCGCGCGCCAGGCTACTGCTGCGGCACAGAACGGGCAAATGCTCGAATAAACTGTGCCGCAGCAGTATGGTTTCGAATTAACCATTATAACAATTCACCTCATCATATATGAGCAAAGAGATTATTTATCACTAGATCATTATCACCATTTATTTATTAATCATGAATGAAATTATATTAAAATTGCACTAATATTAAAATTGCACCAATATCTAAATTCCACATATATATATAAAAATAATTTTGTTAATATTATACAATCACTATATAGATTGAAATCACCATAGATTATGACCAGCAGCTACAATTTTCCTTCCTTATAGCAGCACATGTCATGGTTACTACCAAATACCAATCACCACACTAACTCCAATTAAAGCCTAATTCATGGTCTTTCAAGTTTATTCATTATATATTATT